>NW_026878757.1:0-25203 GCF_032173495.1 Musca vetustissima | reverse complement strand
TCTACAGAATATCTGAATGTCTTTCAACTTCTATAGACGAGCTGAATGTCTTCCATCTTATAAAGTATAGATTAAAGTCTCTTCCCTCTTCTATAGAAGAACTGAATGTCTTTCCCCTTCAATAGAAGGGCAGAAGGTCTTCCGTCTTCTACAGAGAGCTGAAGGCCGTCTCTATCTTCAATAGAAGAGCTGAAGGTCTTCCCTCTTCTATAGAAGAGCGGGAGGTCTTCCCTATTCTACAGAAGAACTGAAGGTCTTCGCTCTTCTACAGAAGAGCTGAAGGTTTTCCCTCTTCCAAAGAATAGCTTAAGGTCTTCCCACATCTATAGAAGGACTAAAGGTCTTCCCTCTTCTTTAGAAAAGCTAAAGGTCTTCCCTCTTCTTTAGAAAAGGTCTTCCCACTTCTATAGAAGAACTGAAGGTCTTCCCTCTTCTAGAATAGCTGAAGGTCGTATCTTCTTCCTTGTATAGAAGAGCTGAAGGTCTTCTTCCTTGTATAGAAGAGCTGAAGATCATCTACTTTAAAAAATCCAAACCCTTGATTAGTGCTTAAAAAATATTCTTTGAAAAATCCAAGCTCTTGATTAGTCCTTGAAAAAATATTCTTTGAAAAATTCAAGCCCTTGATTAGTCCTTGAAAAAATATTCTTTGAAAAATCCAAGCCTCATGTAGTCCTTGAAAAAATATTCTTAAAAAAATGCACGCCTCGCTGAAGTGGATGCTTGAAAAAATATTCATTAAAAACTCCACGCCTCTGCCATTGATAAAATATTCCTTAAAAAATCCACTTTTGAAAAAATATTCTTTAAAACAATCCACGCTTCTGTTGCTCCTTAACAAAATATTCTTCAAAAAATCCACGATTTTGTTGGTCCTTGAAAAAAAAATATTCTTTAAAAAATCCACGCCACTGTGGATGCTTGAAAAAATATTTTTAAAAATCCAAGCATCTGTTGGTACTTGAAAAAAAAACTTCAAAAAATCCACGCTTGAAACATATACTCATCTTCTTTAATAGAAGACCAACTTCTCTCCCCTTGCCTGTCTGGCGGTGTAGGTGTTTAGTATTACACTCGTTATTCACCAAAAACAACATAAAACTTTTTTCCAAACTTTGTGATAAATCACAAATTAAATGACATCCCATGTAATGGAATATACATATTTATTTACTTACTTACTGTTTTTGACACGAAAACTTTCTGGCAATTCATTCAAAGTAAATAAATAAGTAAAATAATACACACGAAAACAAAACTTTACAATTTGTTCATTCGCTCGTTCATTTATGTCCCCGATGTAGATACAAGTTTTTCGATAAGAATTTCCACACACAACTCTCACCCCTGCCCCGGCAGTGTCGAACAAATTAATGAATCTATCACAGCACGATTATCACTTACTCCTACACCTAAGTTTACTATTTAACAAATTTCTTTCTCCAATATCCGATATTAACTGTTCATTTTCAGTAACCAAATAAACAGTTTGTGATAGGCGCCATCTTGTAAATGGAAACCCTCCCGACAACAACATCAGCTTGCGACATAAAAGAAAATCTAATACATTTTCCTGACACACCGCCGACACGCTTATCACAAATTTTCTGTTTTGATCTTCACCGATTTGCCTTCACTTTCAACTGTTGCACCACCTAATCAATTTTGTCGAACCTTCACCTCATTTTATAGGGCGTCCTTCTCCAATGTCTGTCAGACAAAATTAAACGAATCAAATTTGTTGTTTACTTTCCAGTTTTTGATATTCATGGCAAAAGTTATCAACAATTAATATTCGAAGAATTGGGAAATTTTTGTGCCAAAAAATAAGTTTTACTACATTGCCGAAAAGAATATCACATAACATTGAAGATAATGTACGAAAAGTTAATTAAATAAATTAATGCCATATAGTGTAAATTAGGTGAGATGTGAATAAGATTTTTTTTGGTTTCAAAATTGTTTTGGTTAAGAAATGTTGTCGATTATTATATTTCTTCAAGGACAATATGAGGCGTGGATTTTTAATGAATATTTTTTACAGCACTATATGAGACGGGGATTTTGTAAGTAATATTTTTTCAAGGATTATATGGGACGGACTATTAAAGAATATTTTGTCAAAGTCTATATGAGATGTGGAATTTTTAAAGAATTATATGAGAACGACTATTAAAGAATATTTTTTCATGAATTATATAAAAAGGACTATTAAAGAATATTTGTTCAAGGACTATATGAGGCGTGGATTGTTTAAAGAATATTTTTTCTCGAACTATATGAGGCGTGGATTTTTAAAAAAATGTTTCTCCAAGGACCCTACAACGCTTGAACTTTTTAAAGAATATTTTTTCAAGGACTACACAAGGCGTGGATTGTTTAAAAATTATTTTTTCAAGGACTACACAAGGCGTGGATTGTTTAAAGAATATTTTTTCAAGGACTACACAAGGCGTGGATTGTTTAAAGAATATTTTTTCAAGGACTACACAAGGCGTGGATTGTTTAAAGAATATTTTTTCAAGGACTACACAAGGCGTGGATTGCTTAAAGAATATTTTTTTAAGGACTAAACAAGGCGTGGATTGTTTAAAGAATATTTTTTCAAGGACTACACAAGGCGTGGATTGCTTAAAGAATATTTTTTTAAGGACTAAACAAGGCGTGGATTGTTTAAAGAATATTTTTTCAAGAACTACACAAGGCGTGGATTGTTTAAAGAATATTTCTTTCAAGAAGTACACAAGGCGTGGATTGTTTAAAGAATATTTTTTCAAGGACTACACAAGGCGTGGATTGTTTAAAGAATATTTCTTTCAAGAAGTACACAAGGCGTGGATTGTTTAAAGAATATTTTTTCAAGGACTACACAAGGCGTGGATTGTTTAAAGAATACTTCTTTCAAGAAGTACACAAGGCGTGGATTGTTTAAAGAATATTTTTTCAAGGACTACACAAGGCGTGGATTGCTTAAAGAATATTTTTTTAAGGACTAAACAAGGCGTGGATTGTTTAAAGAATATTTTTTCAAGGACTACACAAGGCGTGGATTGCTTAAAGAATATTTTTTTTAAGGACTAAACAAGGCGTGGATTTTTTAAAGAATATTTTTTCAAGGACCATATAAGGCGTGGATTGTTTAAAGAATATTTTTTCAAGGACTACACAAGGCGTGGATTGTTTAAAGAATATTTTTTCAAGGACTACAGTAGGCGTGGATTTTTTATAGAATATTTTTTCAAGGACTACAGTAGGCGTGGATTGTTTGAGAAATATTTTTTCAAGGACTACACAAGGCGTGGATTGTTTAAAGAATATTTTTCAAGGACTACACAAGGCGTGGATTGTTTAAAGAATATTTTTTCAAGGACTACACAAGGCGTGGATTGTTTGAAGAATATTTTTTCAAGGACTACACAAGGCGTGGATTGTTTGAAGAATATTTTTTAAAGGACTACAAGAGGGGCGAGTTTTTTTCAAGAAGTTTTGTTTCAAATTCTGTATGAGGTTGTTAACATTTCCCAAAATGTTCTAATAATTCTACAACTTTATATGTAAATTACTAAACTATGCTATTGTAAATATACTCTTATCACTTTGTTTTCCCTTCGACATGTTAACAAAAAATCTTTGTATAATATATGTTTTAAAAGGCCTCAATTGGAAAGTATTTCACATTACTTTGGGTTGAATAAATAAATTGTCAATAAACACACGTACTATATATTATCGATTTAGTTATTGTTATTTCTCTGTCTGTCTATCCTACCATTACAAGTAAAGTCAAATAAATTACAATTTAGTTAATTTAATAAATCTAATAATAGTCCATTGAGCTCCTTTTAAGGTCCAATGTCGTTCTTCGGTTTTTTTTCTATTTTAGAACTAGCAAAAAAGGTCAAGCTGAAACTTTTCTAGTCCAACAACAGGAGACTTCGATTAGTAGCATAGGTCTTTTTTAGATTGTTGTGGACAAACGTACACACACATCTATAGACATGTCTGTCTGTGCATATATTTATCTTGGATATTAGTAGAGAAATACTAATAGACCCATTACACATAGTATTGAACACTGTTGGCTGGCTGTTGGTGTTGCTACTGCCACTGTTCGACTTTATAATACACACATTGTGTGTGTTATCATGTGGATATAAATATTTACTGATGCATGAATATGTGTGTGAGTTTCTTCCATATGCATAGCTTTACAATATTGTGTAAATATGTATAAAGGTATTACAATAGGATTTTTATTAAGTCATACAATTACTGTATAAACTGGAAAATTAAATAATAACAAAATTCCAATATTTAGTTAACAAATTGTTGGTAGAGGCCACTGAAGAAAATGTGGGAAATATTTATATTACAGCAATTTATTGTTGAACAATTAGTTTAGTGTGAGAAATAAATACCAATAGATTTACATGATGTAAGAAATATTACCGGTATTTGATAGATGTAATACCTCAAAGGATATTTTATATATTTAAAAATGCAAGCTTCAGATTACCCTTGACTAATATCCATTTATAAATTCAAGCCTACATAGCCTCATAAAACTACTATCTAAAAAGTCCACGCCTACATAGCCTCAAAAGAACTACTCTCTAAAAGTCCAAGCCTCAAAAAAATATCCTTAGAAAATCCACGTCTTAGATAAGCCTTGAAAAAAGTCCAATCCTTTTATAACCCTTTGATAAAGTTTTAAAAAGTCGACGCCTCAGATAACAGTTTGAAAAAATATTTTTAAACCAGTGAGCGGAGCAGTATAGTCGGACGGGGCCGACCATACGATACCCTACACAACTACTACAGAACTTTAACTCTCTGCGAATGTTTATTCCGAGTCAGGGTAATATTTCGTGATATTTGCCCGATTAGAGGTCAACAGCACCCCTTCCTTAAATTTTTGAATACTCAGTACAGCCCTTCTAATTACTTATCCAGATTCCCTTCACGGTGGATTATGTTGTGATGTTCGAATTATATTCGACTCGAAAACACACAAAAAATTAAATTTTTAGTCCATTTCATCCCAATACTATTATATTATATAATCACCGAAAATTGTAGGCGTTGTCCTTGACCATAATTGGAACTTCATGGAAAATTTCAAAACGATCAGCGCGATATTTCCGCCCTCTAATGTACATACATACGCCCCAGAATGCAAATTTTGTAATTTTTCACACAAAGGTTAGGGTCCATTTGACCCGATAAATATTGACCGATCTTTATCAAAATAGCCATGCTTATTCTTTAGCCCAACCCCCTTCTCCATGCTAAATTTCGCGATGTTCGGGCCATAATTACGGCCTCTGGAGCGGCCAGAAAAACCGACAAAAATTAAGTGTTTGGTCCATTTCATCCCCTAAATATTAACCGATCTTTATCAAAAACAATAGGGGTCTTCATTAGGCAGAACCCATCCTACATGCAAAATTTCGTGAAGATTGGTCCATAACTGTAGCCTGTATCGTGTTTACAAATTATAATGTACAGACGGACGGACGGGCGGACACACATGTCTAGATCGACTCAGCTAGTCGAGATATGACGATCGGTATACTTAAGCCTTTGTGGCCCGAATTTTTTTCCGTTAACATAGAACAATTTTCTGTTCAGAGATTTAATGCAAGTATCCTAAATAGGATATAAAAAAAATTTGACATCGCTACATCCTTGCATTCGGGAGATACAGTACAAACTTTCTAATCATAAGTAATTCTGCTGACAGAACTCGTACAATTCGAATACGAAGCGATTTAAATAATTTGGACTGTATACACAAATTAGTACTGTACACATTTTGCCCTCTTCTACATATTGAAAAGCTCATAACTTTACAACAAATTTGAATTTTTTAGATTTTTCTTTTTATATGTATCGTCCATAATTAGGTCTTGACGTATGAAATCCAATGAATATATATCTACTGGCTACATATTAAATATAAGCTCTAAAACATTTTGTTGCCTGTGGGCAACATTGGGCCATAAAGGGTTAAAGTTGGGTCTAGGACCCATATTTCGCGGCGTTACAAACTCTTGGGGCTGCACAAAGCTATAATACCCTGACAACATAGTTGTGTAGGGTATAAAAAGTCGACGCCTCAGATAACGGGTTGAAAAATATTCTTAAAAAAAACACGACTCGGATAGCCCTTGGAAAATTTATTCTTTAAAAAACACGACTCGGAGAACCCTCGGAAAAATATTCTTTAAAAAAATCCACGCCATAGCCCTTGAAAAATTATCCTTTGGAAAATTCATGCCTAGTGGAAGTGATGAAAATATGGTATAGGTTGGTAATGTGGTATAGTCACTTTTTTTGTAAACTGAACATTTTAGAATAACTGAAACATGTTCTATAGTTTGCTGTTCTCAAAAAAATAAGATAGCAATGACCTGTTTAATTTATTTAAATCACGTTGAGAATCAGTACCAAAAATAATTTTTTTCATAAAATTGACTTTTTTTCGGTTGAAGTTCAAAAATAATATTTTGTTTTACGGATGTAATTTAATCGTTATTACCAAAGCATTAAAATAATTAGTATGAACTAAAAATCAAATAATATGCGCGATTACACCACATAATCACCAATTTAGGAAAAAACTCGACATATCTTCAGAAAACCCAAGTGTAGGTAATGTGGTATACCTTGATTCTGCATGAAAAAAGGCCAGCACTAGACAAAATCTCATTACTATGTGAAACATTTGTAATCTACGAGAGTCTACCATGAATCACAAGAATGAAAAACAAAGGCTATGAGTTTTAACAACTTCTCCATACAAAAATTAAATATTGCCATGTGTAGACATTATTATATAATAAAAATTAAAGTTGCACTCAACGTATCCGTTAAAAATCTTAACAGACATAAATCTCGAGCTAATTCGCATTCATTAAAAACAATAAATTATATAAGATATCAATTGGAAGTGAAAATTATACTATACCACATTAACATCATGTGGTATACCACATTACCTTCACTTTTTTTAAAATCACTTTTAATGGAATTTCAAATATTTTCTCAAATATCTCTTAAATTGTTTGAATAATATTATTTTCAAATTGATACATGGAAAGACAACACTTGTAGAATGTTAAGTGTAAAATTTCAATTTAATCGGTTAAAATTTAAAAATTTGGCAATCTAAAAACAAATGGGTATACCACATTTGCATCACCTCCTATATATAGCCATTCGTTAAAAATACACGCCTCAGATAACTATGAAAAAAATATTCTTAAGACATTGAAAAAAAAATATTATTTAAAAACAACTGAGGAAATATTCTTTACAACTCCAAAATACAGAGGAAAAATATTCATAAAACTAATCTGCTGTGTATAATCTGTTATACGTGTAAATTAATTAAAAAATAAAATATAACCCCTTAAATAACTCTTAAATTATTCCCGTGTGACTTTATGAATCAGCATATTTTTCACAACAAAAAACCAGTAAGGAAAGTTCAAAAGTCGGACGTGGCCGACTATATGATACCGTTCACCACTTTGGGTACATACAAGAGATGCTCATATGTACAATATCTGAAATCTATGAAAAATTTAATTTCAATCATAGAGCAAAATAAGTATAAGATCTGTATATAAAAGGACGTCTTTGAGCAACCGTGGCATCCACCCTCTGGTATGCTGCAACACTATGCGCTATCCACAATTTATCTCCACACAAAATCCAATACACATTATTCTAGGTTCGATTTGGTCAACCTGGACTCAATTCAGTACTCTGTGCAAAATTTTATTTCAATCGGACCAATATTGGGAGTTTGGTGCACCATTTACCTAAAATCGGACGAAACTATGTATGGGAGGTATATCTAGCTCTGAACCGTTTTCAACCAAACTTGGCATACATCAATGTAGACCTAATTCAATACTCTGTGCAAAATTTTGTCTCAATCGGACCAATATTGGGAGTTTGGTGCACCATTTACCTAAAATCGGACAAAACTATATATGGAAACTATATCGAAATCTTAACCGATTCCGACCAAACCTGGCATACATAAATATAGACATAATTCAATACTCTGTGCAAAAATTTTTCTCAATCGGGCCAATATTGAGAATTTGTTGCACCATTTACCTAAAATCGGACGAAACTATATATGGGAGCTAAATCTGAACCAAATTTCTCCAATTTCAATAGGGTTCGTCCTTGGGCTAAATAAGTGATATGTACCAAATTTAATCCAAATCTGATTATAAATGCGACCTGTACTTTGTTCACACTGATACATGGACGGACAGACGGACATGCATAAATTGACTCAGAAAGTGCTTTTATGCATATTCTCAAAAGGAACAATGGATCTATCTCGATTCCTTTTGCCTGTTACAAACATATGAACAAAGACATTATACCCTGTATCACAGTGCGGTGAAGGCTGTAAATATCTGTAAAAATATTGTACAAATAAATAATATTTTGTTTGGCAAACTTTTTTTTTTTTCTGTTCACCCTTACCATGGATGGATTAAAGTTGTCGCATTATCAAAACTGTACAATTATAGTGTCGTTGCGACAACAGAGGTTTCTCCATTTGCTGCGTTGTAAAACATCAGAAACTTTTTTGAAAAAGTAAAAAAAAAAAAATCCAAACTTTTCAAATATAATTTGTTGCTATTTGATGTTGAACTTATTTTAGTTTACAGTTGTACTGGGAGTATGACTGTTAATTTTTGTAATGTGAGTAAGGACCGGAAAAAGTTTCTCTTAAATAAAATGTTGCATGGTTGATACGGAATTTTGGCATACAAAACCAGTAAGGAAAGAAGTAAAGTCGGACGGGGCCGACTATATGATACCCTTCTCCACTTCGGGTATATTCAACAGATGAATCCTAACAGACTTCGCATTTTTAAAGGACCAGTAAAATGAAATTGGATACATAAACATGTCATTCTGCAACCTATACTTTGGTCAGATATAGAAACTCAGGAAACTTAACACACATCATTCTAGACCTAATTCATTTCACTGTGCCAAATTTCGTGCAAACCGAAAAATATTAAGGGACTTTGGTACACCATTTACCAAAAATCGGACGGAAATATATGTGGTAGCTATATCTAAATCTGAACCTAATTCATTACGCTGTGCCAAATTTCGTGGAAATCAAAATATATATAGGGACTTTGGTGCACCATTTACATATAATAGGACGTAAATATATATGGGAGCTATATCTAAATCTGAACCGATTTTCACGAAACTTATCACACATCATTCTGGACCTAATTCAGTACTCTATGCCAAATTTCATGCAAATCGAATGATATATAGGGATTTTGGTGCACCATTTACCTTAAATCGGACGAAACTATATATGGGAGCTATATCTAAATCTGAACCGATTTTCTCGACACTTGCCACACATCATTCTAGACCTAATTCAGTACTTTGTGCCAAATTTCATGCAAATCGAAATATATGAAGGAACTTTGGTGCCCCATTTACCTTAAATCGGACGAAACTATATATGGGAGCTATATCTAAAACTGAACCGATTTTCTCGAAACTTGGCAAACATCATTCTGGACCTAATTCAGTAACCTATGCCAAATTTAATGCAAATCGAAATATATGGAGGGACTTTGGTGCACCATTTACCTTAAATCGGACGAAACTATATATGGGAGCTATATCTAAATCTGAACCGAAACTTGGCACACATCATTCTGGACCCAATTCAGTACTCTGTGCCAAATTTCATGGAAATCGAAAGATATAGAGGGAATTTGGTGCCCCATTTACATGAAATCGGACGAAACTATATATGGGAGCTATATCTAAATCTGAACCGATTTTCTCGAAACTTGGAACATCATTCTGGACCTAATTGAGTACTCTGTGCCAAATTTCAAGCAAATCGAAAGATAAAGAGGTACTTTGGTGCCCGATTTACCTTAAATCGGACGAAAATATATATGGGAGCTATATCTAAATCTGAACCGATTTTTCCCAATTTCAATAGGGTTCGTCCTTGGGCCAAATAAGTAACTTGTGCCAAAAATTTCATTCAAATCGGATTATAAATGCGACCTGTACTTTGTTTACAATTTAACATCTACAGACGGACGGGCGGACATGCATAAATCGACTCAGAAAGTGATTCTATGCATATTCTCAAAAGGAACCATGTGTCTATCTCGTTTCCTTTTGCCTGTTACAAACATATGCTCCAAGACTTAATTTTTTAAAACAAGTTTTTTCAAATTTATGCGAGGGTATTTTAAAGATAATTTTTCTTTTACTTTTTTTAAAGCAATTCTTTTATCGGCGTGGGGTTTTTTAAAGCAAAATTTTCCAAAGGACTATCTAGGCGTGGATTTTTAAAGCAAATTTTTCCAAAGGACTATCTAGGCTTTAGGCATGGATTTTTTTAAATTTTGCAATGGACTATCTGGGTTTTATGCGTGGATTTTTTAAAGCCAATTTTTCCAAAGGACTATCTACCCAAAACATTTTATTATTCTAGTCACCAAGTCAAAAAAGTTGTCCACATATAAACATAAATATCTTAACTTTCCCATAAAATAACCACAAAAAACCATTTATGTCCTGTATTTTATGACCTTTGAAAGTCATTTGGTGCTAACCATTCAACCCTTATAATCAAGTTCTTTTGCAAATCCTTTTCACAATCATGTGGTTTTAGCACACTCTTAAGCTGAGCAAAAAGAAAAGGTTTCTAGAAAAAGGCAACAAAAAAAAAAAAATAAAAGATTTTTTTAACCACATTCCAAACAGTCAGGATAATTGGATTTGAATTTGTGGCTTAAGTTAAAGGTTGACAAAGTTGATAATTATTTGTTTTAGTTAAAGAACAAAACATTTTTTAACAAACATTTAAAAGAAATTGGACTTCGATTGATTTTTTTTATCGCAAAAAACAACCATTACCCAAATTTGTTTATAAAAGTATTTTGAACTTTTCCATATACTTAGGATTTGTTTATTTTTTTCTCCACGCAAAATACATTTTTTTCCTTTGTCAGCCTTTTTTCAGTTTTTTGTTGTCTTGTTTGTTTATTTTAGCCATTGTGCTAATTAGAATTATTTGACATGGCTTTTCACCAATAAAGTTTTACTTTGCCATCCATACTAATTAGAAGATCAAAGCCTGATGACTAATGTTTACTACTTCCAAACCGCTACCAATTCCCAAACAAATGTTTATTGCCGCTTGTTTTTCATTTTTGCTTTTTTTATTTTCGCTACTATCTCCCACAATTTACGCCCATGTGTTGTGGTAAACGCCAATTAGCACAAGTTGTGATTTTTGGTTATTTGATCAGTACCCCTACCCCGTTCCCACGCACAAAGCTTCGCTTGTGTCTTCGTTTTCTTGTTCAAATATTGAATCTAACAAATATCGAATGTCCCAAGTTTGGGAGGTTTTGGGGTCAGAAATGAAACCAAGCAGCCAACCAGCCACCTATCACTTCGTATTTTGTATTCACTGCAGTGCGTAAATAATTCACACAATTAACTCGAGACTCAGTGTGGAAAACCACAGTGTCGCATAGCATAAAACCCCGAGTTCTACAAAATGTCATCGTTTTTATATATCTGTATTGAAATATACATACATTTGTATGTATTTATGTATGTAGCATTCAATTCAGAGTAGAGGAGTAGAGATGTCAGTCGATACAAAAATTAAACAAGGATATATAAGAAAGAAATATAGCCTCAATAAACGAGGGAAATGGTATCTCTATAGGCGAACTGAAGGGAGTATCTACATACGATCTGAGAGGAATATCTAAATACGATTCAATGGTAGTATCTGTAGATGAACGGAAGGGGCCTCAAAAGACGAAAAGAAGGGATTCTATATAGTAGACGAAAGATAGGGAGTCACTAATAGAAGGGCGATTGGGAGTTCATATTCGAATGATAGGGAGAGGAGCGGCAGGGAGCATTTGCTTTAAAAAATTCACGCCTCGAGGCTAGATAGTCCTTTGGAAAATTTTGCTTTAAAAAATCCATGCCTCGAGGCTAGATAGTCCTTTAAAAATTGTTGCTTTAAAAAATTCACGCCTCGAGGCTAGATAGTCCTTTGGAAAATTTTGGTTTAAAAAATCCATGCCTCGAGGCTAGACATTCCTTTTGAAAAATTTGCTTTAAAAAATCCACGCCTAAAAGCTAGATAGTCCTTTTGAAGAATTTTCTTTAAAAAAACCACGCCTAAAGCCTAGTTGGTACATTGGAAAAATTTGCTTTAAAAAAACCAAGCCTAAAGCTTAGTTGGTACATTGGAAAAAATTGCTTTAAAAAATCCACGCCTAAAGCCGAGAAAAACCTCTAAAAAATTTCCTTTAAAAATACACGTCTAAATCATAGATAGCCATTTGAAAAAATTGCTATAAAAATCCAAGCCTTGGCAGTCCTTTGAAAAAAAGTTTCTATAAAAATCCACGTCTTGACAGTCCTTTGAAAAAATTGCTTTAAAAAATCCATCCCTTTGGAAGCCTTGGTAATCCCTTGGAAAGATTTGCTTTAAAAATCCAAGCCTAGGTAGCCCTAGAGCCTAGTTGGTACGTTGGGAAATTTTGTTTTAAAAAATCCACGTCTAGAGACTAGTTGGTCCTTTGGAAAAATTTATTTTAAAAAATCCACGTCTAGAGCCAAGTTGGTCCTTTGGAAAAATTTGTTTTAAAAAATCTACGCCTAGAGCCGAGATGGTCCTTAGGAAAAAATTGTTTTAAAAAATCCACGCCTAGAGCCCAGTTGGTCCTTTGGAAAAATTTGTTTTAAAAAATCCACGCCTACAGCCTAGTTGGTCCTTTGGAAAAACGCCTAAAGCCTAGTTAGACCTTTAGAATATTTTGCTTTAAAAAACCACGCCTAAAGCCTAGTTAGTCCTTTAGAATATTTTGCTTTAAAAAACCACGCCTAGATAGTCCTTTTTGATTTTAAAAATCCGCACTAAAATAGTCCTTTGGAAAATATCTGCTTAAAAATCCACACCTAAAGCCTAGTTGGTACTTTGGAAAAATTTGCTTAAAAAATCCACGCCTAAAACCTTTCTAGACCTTTGGAAAAATTGCTGTCAAAAAACCACTCATTAATAGTCGTTTGAAAAAATATTCTTCAGAAAATCCACGTCTAAAGAACTTTGGAAAAAAATATTCCCTAGAAAATAAATAAATTGAAAAAGCGTTTTTCAAAAAAAATACACAGCTAAATCCTTTCGAAATAATATTTCTTAGAAAATATTCAGCCAAAGTCCTTTGAAAAAATATTCTTTAGACATTCCACGTCTAAATAATTTTGGGAAAAATATGGTTTGGAATATCCACAGCTAAAATCCTTCGGAAAATATATTCTTTATAAAATCCTCGTCTAAAGTCCTTTGAAAAAAATAATACTGGCCTATAAAACCTTCCTGATCTTCAGCCCGCCTACAAAGACTATCTGCCTTTAGCTCGTGTATGAAAGACTCCCTGCCTGTAGTTCGCCTATAAAAACTACTGGCCTTCAGCTCACCTACAAAGACTTCCTGGTCGTCAGCTCAACTATAAAGACTAACTTATATCATGACTTATAAAACTCTTTGATCTTCATCTTGCTCCCTCGGGTATAAAGACTCCCCGATCTCGCTCGCTTATAAAGATCGCTGATCTTCAGCTCGCCTATAAAGGCTCCCTGCTTATAAAGGCTCTCACTAGCTTATAAAGGCTCTCACTTATAAAGGCTCTCACTAGCTCGTCTATAAAGACTTCCTTCAGTTCGTCTATAAAGGCAGCATTCGTTAGCCTATAAAGGCTGTCTTCTTCAGGTCGTCTATAAAGGATCCCTTCTTCAGGTCACCTATAAAGGCTCCTTTCTTCAGCCCTTCCTTCTTCACCTCAGCTATAAAGACTCCTTTCCCGCTCGTTTTTGAAATACTCCCTTCAGTTCGTCTATAAAGACTCCCTTTTCCCTTTAGTTATAACGACAATTCAGTAAAGCCTCTCCTTCATTCAAGTTTTCTCCTAATTTTTCGCTCTGGTCATCCCTACACAATTTTACATAGTTACGATGGAAATTGCCAATTGTCTGCGTACTGGTCCATATGGCTCGATATTATACATATTTCACTTCGCGACTCCTCCACGAATATTTTTTTCGATATTATCATGGCGCTTATTTGGCATCAACATTTAAAACCCCATAAAAAATCTCAATATTTGTTGGAAGATTTTTATTTTCGCATAAATATGTTAAATATTTGAAATACTAACAACAAGACAAAAATCTTAAATAAAGCGCAAATAGTTGAAATGGTCTAAAAAAATGTTAAGAAGAAGAAATCACACACCAACACATTCACAGCATAACAGAAAAAAAAGAACGGCCATAAAATAAACATTTCGTTACTCTTTTGTGGTGCGTTTGTCTAGAATTCCATGGCACTTATCAGGAGCAGAAGGTACAGCAGCAAATTGCAAGGCTGGCACATATTTTACACTTCACACCATTTAATGGCAAGAACGGGGAAGAAAGGCGAACAAAACGGCAGTCAGCAAAATGGTTTTCCACACACCGAAACCATGGCAAACCCCTAGATTTTTCCGCCAGCAACCCAGCAACTTTCTTTCACCACTCACCCGGCCAACAACTCTATAGTTCTCAACCATCTCGTACCCCTATGGTCGTTGGTGGTCCAACAAAAGTTTTTTTGGGTTGTGTTTATATTCATTTTAACCAAGCAAACAGTCGGAAATGTTGGCCAAAAAAGGAGGTTAAATGTCACTGTCGTCTGAACCGAAACGAACAGAGAAAAAACTCGCACACATTTAAATAAAGAAACAGAGAATGAATGACTGAATGCAAATGTTTGAAATGATACGAGATTTCGCTTTTTTATTTTTGCCAGTCATTGAAGAGTTGGCTTTTGTTGTGTCATTGTTTCTTCTTGTTCTTCTTCTTGGTTCTATCAGGGGATTATACTTATCCATGGGTAGACTGAAATGAAATTAAACCAAGACACCTTCAGCTGAGAGATAGAGATAGAAAAATGGCTGTGAAATGTTGCTAAAGCCGGAAGGAAGACGAAGTAACCTCAAGAGAGATGTTTTTACAGGTTCCTTGGTAATTGAAAAACCAAATGGCAACGTAATTGAAAGATTAAGCAGAATGTGTGCAAGTGGGTCTGATTTTTTTTTAATTTAAGCAAAATAAATTTTACATAAACCTTGGATGGGATTTTAATGGGTGTGTGTGATTGTAAGGTTTCATGTATTTACTTCGACTCCACATTTATTAAATGTAATTACTCTGTCGTGTCATATTTTGCTACCACTTTTTAACCCCAGTAAATATCCACGAGCATAAATTCCCAAGTAAATTTCCCACCTTCCTTCATTTCAAAATTTATTTTTCATCATAACAGCTTTGATTAAACATTCCGTCTGTGCCTTTTGCTCTTCTCCTGCAGTTATTTAAACAAAAAATTCAAAATTAAACAAGCAAAATGTGCCAGATGCTAAACATATCTCAATAATATAATTTCCTGCAAATAACAGCAACAACAACAACTTCTTACAAGAGGCATCACCCATCATTATGTTGTCATCATAATTTTATGGGATGTGTCGACTCACTCAATAACTTCTTTAGGATGTGATTATCTCTGTCATAAAATTTAGCAATATGACGCAGTGTCCTAAATAACAAAGACACACAAATTTACACAATTTGTGTAAACATAATTTTATTATCCTGTTTGGGAAATTTTGAAGTTGGGAGGTTCTGTACAAGGCCGACGATTGATTTTTATTCAAAAGATAAAAAAATCAAATTTTTCATAAAAAAATCTTAGGCAAAGAAAACTTCCACAGTCAATGAGTTTTTTTTTATAGAAAAAAAAATTACTTAGTCTTTAAAAATCCACGTTTAGAGAATACTTTGGAAAATGTTCTTTAAAAATCCACCTCTGAAAAGTTCTTTATTATTCTTTAAAAATCCACGCCTAGGAAGTCCTTGGAAAAAATATTCTTTAAAAAATCCAGGCATATTGCCTTCAGCTCACCTATAAAGACTCTCTGGTCACCAGCTCTTCTATGAAAAACTCCCCTATCTTCAGCTCGCATATAAAGACTCCCTGCTTCGGTCTATGAAAGACTACAGAAAAAAATCCTTATTACTGAAGACTGATTTTTATATAAATAAATAAAATCGTCAGTCATTGAGGACGGATTTTTGTTCTACAGGAAAAATTCCTCAGTCACCGAGGATTGTTTTCTTATAGAAAAAATGCCTCAGACACAGAGGAGAGATTTTTTATAGTAAAAAATTTAGTTGCAAAGGACAGATTTTTTATAGTAAAAAATTCTTTAGTCACGGAGGACAGGTTTTTTTTATAGAAAAAATGGCTAAGTATTGAGGCTTGATTTTTCTATATAAAAAGTGAGGACCGATTTTGTCTATAGAAAACACGGCTCGGTATTAAGGCTTGACATTTTCTATATAAAAACCAATAAGGAAAGTAGTAAAGTCGGACTGGGCCGACTATATAATACCCTTCAACACTTTGGGTACATTCTACATATGTCTCTTAGGATAAATATGTCGCATTTTCGAAGGAACATTGACATCAAATTAACCGAACTTAAGGGGACCCCCCCATTTTCGGGGTCAAAATTTTTTTGATTTAATTCGATTCTACACTAATTCAAGAATGTCTCTACAAAATTTCAAGTGAAAATCGCAAGAACTCTTGAAGATATAGCCGATTTATTGTGTCAGCATCAAGTGAGTCTAAAGGGCTTCTCAAACGTTAAGCGCGTTTTTCTCATTTGCGAATGGCGGGCAAGATAACTCAAAAACTGATAACCCAATCGATTCCAAATTTTTACACGTTTCTGTTTGAGTGTATAGCTATCGTATGAACTAGGATAAAGCCAATCGGTGAAGATCTTCCTTATTTTTTAACATGGTTTTTGGTAAAAATCGGCGATTTTCCAAAAATATTTTTTCAAAGGTCTGCCATTTTGTTCATTTTAGAGCGAAGTCAATAATCCTAGTTCATACGAGAGCCAGACATGTACTCTTTCTAACACCGTTGGAATTTTCGGATTCCGATGTTCCAGTGAGGAGTTATCATGCCCGCCATCAAAAATAAGGACTTTTCTTTAATAACAAAAAAACAACAACAAAGCAATAACAAATTCTTTTTGTAAATTATTTTTCTTCTCTTTTAAATCTTCAGATATATATGTGCAAAGTTACAAACCTTAAGAAGCATTGGTATTGATTTACCAGCCCATTGAAAATCTTGAAAAATTAAAATCGAGAATGGGTGGGGTTCCCTTAAATCTAAATCTAACCCGATTTTCTCGAAACTTAACACACGAGCTATGGTAGGGACAGATTACCCTCTCAAAGCAAGAACATGAACATAATTTATATTAAATCAGACGAAAATATATATGGGAGTTAAATATAAATCTGACCCGATTTTCTCGAAACTTAACACACATCATTCTAGACACAATTGAGTACTCCGTGCCAAATTTCGTGCAAATCGAAAAATATATAGGGAATTTGGTGCCCCATTTTCCTTAAATCGGACGAAAATGTATATAGGAGCTATATCTAAATCTGAACCAATTTCTCATATCATTAGTACATATCATTCTGGACCTAATTCAGTACCTTATGCCAAATTTCGTGCAAATCGAAAGATATACAGGACTTTGGTTCACATTTACCTTAACTCGGAAGAAAATATATACGGTAGCTATATCTAAATCTAAACCGATTTTCTCGAATCTTAACTCACGTCATTTTAGACTCAATTGAGTACTCCGAGTCAAATTTCGTGCAAATCGAAAAATATATAGGGACTTTGGTGCCCCATTTACCATAAATCGGACGAAAATATATATAGGAGCTATATTTAAATCTGAACCGATTTTCTTCAATTTCAATTGGGTTCGTCTTTGGACCAAAAAAGTGAGCTGTGCCAAATTTCATCCAAATCGGACCATAAATGCGACCTGTACCTTTTTAAAATACTCATTGACCTTTACTCGTCTGAAAGGTAAGACCATCTTTTAAGTGGTGATTCCCTACCTCTGAGTTCGAACTTTAAGAGTCCTTAACCTTCATCTCGTCTATACAGTATGTTTGTCCTTCAATTGGTCTTTACAGGCCCTTGCTCTTTGTGGCGACTATAATGACTCATCTATAAAGACTTCCTATATAAAAACACCCTGCCTTTAGTAGTCTCATCTCTACTCCCGGGGCATGCAGCACGTGTATAAACACAACCTGCCCTGCATCTCCATTGTAGAAACTCTTTGCTTTTTAGTCGACTATAAAAACTACATGGCCTAAAGATATTTTATATAGACTCCATATAGAAAAACACCCTGCTCTTCATTTTCCATTTTCAGTTCTCCCTGCCTTCAAAGGCTTCCTGTCCTTCTATAAAAAAAATTCCTGACATTAACCCTCATTCGACTTGATTATAATAACTTTATTCAGATTGTCTAGAAATATCCCTTCAGATCGTTTATAAAATGTCTTTTCTGCTCGTTTAAAAAAATTGCTTGCTGCCGCTCATCTGTAAAAAACCCCATAAAAAACTCCCATAAATTCTCCCTTCAGCTTGACCAGTTTTCGCTCGCCAACACCTGTACCAATATCCTATTTTAGTTTTTTGAAAACATTTTCTTTGTTGTTGTTAAAATGTTTTCCCTAACTGCTTTCAGGCTATTTTCTTTACAAAGAGCTAATAACAAATGAATTTCTATTTTTCATGGACCGTTTGTTGATGGGGGCCATTTGAATATGAGAAGAGCAAAAACAGAACACATACACACACACCCCCTCACATATATAACCATTGTTGTTGTTAACTGAATCCCAACTGAGTCCTTGTTAGACGCTTGTTATTGCCATTCTTAGGTGGCATAATATTTGCTTTGTATGCTCATGAATGAATATCGCAGGTTGGCTGCTCAATATGTAGCTGTATTCAGTTGCAACTTTATTGATTGATAGCTGTTGTTTTCGATGTACTGGAAATTGGCGATATAGGCAAAGTTCAGTTTCCCCTCCTCCTCCATGTAAGTAAAAGTTGTTGTTCAAACATGTCTGTAGATGAATTATTGAATTGGTAGCACGATTTAACAGCAAAAACATACCTTAGCCGAATGATGATAGTACACATTGCCTTTGGCGTTTTGTTCTTCTTCCTCCCCATTCTCAATTTTCGATTCCGTTTCCCCTCTTTGTCATAGGAAATGGTGTCCATAGATGACGTTTTTTTTTGCTCTTGTTGTACTCCGAGTATTGTGTATAGTAAAGTGTCGTTTTCCGTGAACCTGGCAGTGACAACTTTTCGCTGCAGTTTTTTGCTGCCATCCATTTGTGAATAAGTGTAATTAATTGATGTGTACGGATATGCATTGTGTGCAAGTGTGTATACAAGTTCGGAGATTTTTTCTGCATCCCTAGTACTCTGGAGTATTTAATGGCGTTACCTGACTGTGACTGAACTGAATGGCTTTCCTCTTCAATGACTAACAATAGCAATGAATTGTTTGGTAACAACATTAAATCTCTCTCTGGCAAAAACATAACAGAATTTTTAATCATTCGTTGGTTTTTTGTCAGTGACATATTTGGTAATCCATTTGATGTTTATGTAAACATGAATGTGTGTGTGTCTGATTTTTATTATTAATTAATGGGATTAAATATTTAAAATGTTAAGTTTGCCAAAGTGATTTGCATTATAGGTTGTGGTTATCAGAAATAAAATATTAATATGAATAATTAAATAATAAATTATTGTGATAATCTGAGGCAATAAACCTACCCGAACGCCCCCCTAATATTTACAAGTTATGCTACACGGAGGAAAAAAACGCATCTCTAACATATGTCCCAAACATATTTTGCAGCAAACATATATATGTTTGCAACAGTCACAAACATAACATATGTTTGGGTCCCAAACATAATATATGTTTGCTTCCAAACATATTTATGTTTCCATCCAAACATATTTATGTTTGCATCCAAACATATTTATGCTTGCATCCAAACATATTTATGTTTGCATCCAAACATATTTATGTTTGCATCCAAACATATACATTTTTAGGTGTATTTGTATGCTTACGCCATATATAAGGAAAAACAAGTTTTAAATAAATTCATATCTTATACATAGTTTATTTCAAATATATATATATATATATATATATATTATTTTAATTATAAACATAAATTTATATATATTAATATGATTATAAGTATCTATAAAGTTATATATATGTATATATAATTTCAAATATAAATAGACACAATATATATATATATATATATATATTTAGATATATTTCAATGTCTATTTATATTTGAATATTACCTTTATATCTATATTAACATTTTGTTGGGTTGTCTTTCAGACATTCGTCAATTATGGCCTTTGAGATATTTACCATATCTTATTAAATCGTACAAAACCTATATGAAAATAAAATATGTAAATATATTATTCAAAAAATAATAAATGCAGTATTCTTACCTCCAATCTGCAACTCAATTTGAAATGTTGGTGTTGACACACACTGAAGAAGAATTTTTTCGAACTGGTCTTCTGAGAGGCTGTACAATTCTAAAAAAAGAATATAACAAGCAAAAAGAACCAAAAAACTGGACTCATAGGCAAGTGTGTGCGAGAGGGGACGCGGCCGAAGAAACGCATGTGTTCTGTGTTTGTTGTTGTGACGATTTGTTTTACAACAAGCAGCGGCCGCGTCCCCTCACGCACCCACTTACTAGAGGACAGGCAATGTATTCTAGTTGTTGTTGTTGCGACCATTTTTAACAAGCAGGCTTTTTAGCATGGCGATGGAAAAAAATCGGTGCAACAACAACAAAACATAGAACAAATATGTTTCTTCGGACGCTTACATATCATACGCCCACACTTACCATTTTTTTTATTATTTATATTATACATTATTTATGTTATCCTTTTTTTCATATTTAATTCCTTTTTTTGTCCTTACACTTTATTTAACAATTTAGTCAACTTTATTTAAAACTTTTCTTTAACACTTATTTTTCTCTACGCATGAGAGATTTTTGTCAACCGAAATCGTGTAATGTGCTATAGCAGCTGAAGAATAAAACAAACAAAAAGAACCAAAAAAACTTGACTCGCAGGTACCGTCATGCAAAAACGGGGCTGCTTTTGAAACAAATCGTCACAACAACAAAGCACAAAACACATGCGTTTCTTCGACCGCGTCCCCTCGCAGCAGCAACAACATAGAACTAAACACAAGCGTTTGCCCGCATACAGACCACCAAAGTACAACTACCCTCCCCTCGCCCCTTCTGCATCACATAATGCACCATACACAGAGAGAGAGAGCACTGTTATTACGCTCTTCGAAAAAAATGTTCTCTCAAACTATAAAAAATATGTTCTAACATAACAAATATGTTAGTTGCAAACAAATATATGTTTGGATCCAAACAAAATATGTTTGCATTCAAACATATATTTGTTTGCAACCAGCCCCAAACATAAATATGTTTGGATGCAAACATATTTCTAACATATATTTTTCTGCGTGTACATTTTTGAGATAAAAGATCGGATGTTTATTTTATAATAAATAGAAAGTTGTGCCGTTATGAATGATTAACATTATGGAAAAAATATTCTATAAAAAATCCGTGACTCATAATGTTTTTGAAAAAAATATTATTTAAACCAGTAAAGAAAGTAGTAAAGTCGGATGGAGTCGACTATATGATACCCTTCACCACTTTGGGTATATTTAACAGATGAATCCTAACAGACGTCGCATTTTTAAAGGACCAGTAAAATGAAATTGGATCCATAAACATGTCATTCTGCAAACGATACTAAAGTTTTCATTTAGTCAGATATATATGCTATATCTAAATCTGAACCGTTTGAGGAAACTTAACACACATCATTTTTGACCTAATTCATTACGCTGTGCCAAATTTCGTGCAAACCGAAAGATAATAAGGGACTTTGGTGCACCAATTGCCTTAAATCGGACGAAAATGTATATGGGAGCTATATCTAAATTTGAACCGATTTTCAGGAAACTTAACACACATAATTCTAGACCTAATTCATTACGCTGTGCCAAATTTCTTGCAAATCGAAATATATATAGGTACTTTGGTGCACCATTTACATTAAATCGGACGAAAATATATATATTGAATTTCAGTGGGGTTCGTCCTTGGGCCAAATAAGTGACTTGTGCCAAATTTCATCCAAATCGGATAATAAATGCGACCTGTACTTTGTTTACAATTTAACATCTACAGACGGGCGGACATGCATACATCGACTCAGAAAGTGATTCTATGCATATTCTCAAAAGGAACCATGTGTCTATCTCGTTTCCTTTTACCTGCTATAAACATATGCACAAAGACATAATACCCTGTATCACAGTGTGGTGAAGGGTATAAATATTCTTTAAAAAATCCGCGACTCATAAAGTCCTTGAAAAAATATTCTTTAAAAAAACCAAGCCACATATTGTCCTTGGAAAAATATTAAAAAATCTACTCCTCATATAGTCTTTTGTTTACAAAGGTTCAGGGTTAGGATGACCTGCAGATCATGTCAGAAAATGATACTATGTATATCCTCAAAAAATCTTTCGTTTCCTTTTCTATGTTACAAACATATGCCCAATGACAAGTACCGCAGTGTGGTAAACGATATACAAATCATAAAATCAGCAACCATCTTTAAACTATTTAATCTCCTTCTCCCGATAAACCAATTAGTGTTCCATAAACCTACAAAACATGCTTATAACAACCTACCTCCCGGCCAAGTATTTTTAACATCTTCAAATTGCTTAAGGATAACATACAATCTTTTCTGAAATTTCTAAGAGCTAATAAAATTTCTTAGAATTATTCTCAAAGCTGCATTCCTTTAAAGTCATACAAATGCACTTAAAAGTTAAGGGAGTTTTGTAGTCATAAACCCACACAATCTGCCCCCTCTTGCCATACCTAGAGGGCTATTTGGAAACTAATAAACTGAACATTGCTCGACATACACACAGACAACTACGTAAATGCAACAGTACGCCAATCTCTCCCACCCACCGCTTCTACTCCCATCCCCCTACCCAAATTCATGTCGAATCAAAAGTAATCCTTATCAGATATGAGTTGTACTAGTGGTAGTGGTTAGCATTACAGCTGATGTTGTATTATATCCTGCGGTTCGTGTACGCAACGCACACACACAAACAGAGTTCAAAGTGCACAACTACAACTATTTTACCCTCTTAGGAGCTGAACTCGAGAGTTTAACATCATTCATTTGTCGTTGTAGTTGTTGCTGTTGTTATCGTAGTGCAGGTTGTGTCAAGTAAGAAACCCACATTCAAGGAAATAATTCCTCCTTAAATTCACAGATAACTTAATGTGACACTAAAAATCCTAATACGTTTGAGTAGACAAGAGTGGTCATAGATTTTTGTGAAGCACCAGGAGGGGTCAAGGTTTTTATAGGGTGGTGGAAGGAAGGGGTTATAAAAAATAACCTTATTCAAAGAGGAGTGGTTTTTGCTACTAAAAAAAATCTTCAGAAAAAGGCTTATTTTTTCCATAGAAAATGTTTTCTCGGTTGTTAAGGACTGAAGTTTTTAATGAAAAAAGAAAAAACTCACAATCAATGAGTGCTGATTTTTTCCTATAAAACAAATTCCGCAATCATAGAAGAATTGTTTTCATAGAAAAAAATCCCTCAGAACTGATTTTTTCTTATAGACAAAATTCCTCATAGACTGAGATAGAAAAAAAAAACCTTAGTCACTTAGGACAGATTTTTTTAATATGTTTGTAACAGGCAAAAGGAAACGAGATAGACCCATGGTTCCTTTTGAGAATATGCATAGAATCACTTTTTAAGTCGTTTTATGCATGTCTGTCCGTCTGTCGGTCTGTCCATGTATTTTTGTGAGCCAAGTACAGGTCGTATTTATGATCCGAATTGGATGAAATTTGGCACAGCTCATTTGTTTGGCCCAAGGACGAACCCTATTGAAATTGGGAAAAATCGGTTCAGATTTAGATATAGCTCCCATATATATTTTCGTCCGATTTAATGTAACTGGCGTACCAAAGTCCCTATATAACCTTCGATTTGCACGAAATTTGGTATAACGTACTGAATTGGGCCTGGAGTAATGTCTGCCAAATTTCGTGAAAATCGGACTAGATTTAGATATAGCTCCCATATATAGTTTCGTCCGATTTCATGTAAATGGTGCACCAAAATCCCTATATATCTTTCGATTTGCACGAAATTTGGCACAACGTACTGGATTTAGCCTAGAATGATGTGTGCCAAGTTTCGAGCAAATCGGTCCAGATTTAGATATAGCTCCCGAATATAGTTTCGTCCGATTTCATGTAAATGATGCACCAAAGCCCCTATATATCTTTCGATTTGCACGAAATTTGACATAACGTACTGAATTGAGCCTAGAATGATGTCTGCCAAATTTCGTGAAAATCGGTCCAGTTTAAGATATAGCCGAAGTCCCTATATATCTTTCGATTTGCACGATACCCATAGTGGTGAAGGGTATCATATAGTCTTTAGAAAAAATCCCTCAGACACTGAGGTGTGATTTTTTCTATAGAAAAAAGACCTCAGACACTGAGTTCTGATTTTTTTCTCAGACAGTGAGGTCTAATTTTTTTTCTATAGAAAAAAATCCTCAGACACTGAGGTGTGATTTTTTTCTATAGAAAAAAATCCCTCAGACATAGAGGTCTGATTTTTTTCTCAGTCAATGAGGGCGAAATTTTTTAATAAAAAAATCCTCAGTCGTTGAGGATTTTTTTATATGCTCGGTAACTAAGAACAAATTTTTTTCTGATTTTTTCTATAAACAAGTCCTTATCCAATAAGGACTGCATTTTTTATAAAAGCCCAGAAAATTAGGACTGACATTTTTCTAGTTAAAAATTTTTTAGTCACTGAGGACTGATTTTTATGGAAACAATTCTCAGTCACTGAGGATTGTGTTTTTTTTCATCTATAGAGACCCTCATCAGCTCTTCTTTAAATAACTCCATTTAGTTCGTCTATGAAAGACTGCCTTCAAGCCGTCT
>NW_026878756.1:0-24480 GCF_032173495.1 Musca vetustissima | reverse complement strand
GTTATTACAAAGCGATAGGTCGGTCTGTGGCTAGCTATGCGGTTCCAGTGTGGTCTGCGAATTCCAGTGATACGCAATGGAGAAATATTCAGACCTGTCAGAATGCCGCCCTGAGGACAGCGACAGGGTGCCTCCTCATGACACCAGTGGACCATCTTCATGAGGAGACGAAGATCCTTCCCGTACGTCAGCATAGCAATATGCTTTCGTTGCAGTACCTGCTTGGGTGTTTCAGGGACGATCAAATCAACCATTACATGGTGGATAGGACTCCCCCGCCCAGGCGTGTCAGGAAGGATCTGCATGAGAGAGAGAGGTCCAACGATACAAAAGGGAGCCTCTAGATCAAGTTGCCTATCGAGCGGGTCTGAATGGCATTCATACAGATGCAGTAGCCGCAGCGCTGAACGGTTACAAAGTGAATGCCGTCCTCGGAGCTCACCCCCCACCCATAGTAGCTGAAGAACGTCAGCTGCCCAGACAAACCAGAGTAGTTTTGGCTCAATTACGTTCTGGATGGTGCAGTCGGCTCAATTCGTATTGGGCACGGATTGATGACCAGGTGCTAGATGTCTGCCCAGCATGTGGTACAGGCCCTCATACCACACTGCACTTGTTCAATTGCCCAGCCAAACCTACTCACCTTACTCCGGAAGATTTGTGGCTACAGCCAGTGGAGGTAGCTGCATTCCTAAATCTGGAGACAGAACTAGAGGAAACATAACTGGAAACATTCAATACATATAAACTGCTACAACAACAACAACACCAATTATATAAGGTAATTTATTTGTTGTTGAATAGAGAAGAGTCACCAATAAAACCCAATGAATTGAATATAAATAATATCTTGCGTTTTATTTCTTATAATTTGTTTCCCTTTTTATACCCTCCGCCGTATTATGGAGGGTATATTAATTTTGCCATTCCGTTTGTAACTCATCGAAATATTCATTTCGAACCCTATAAAGTATATCAGGGTAAAATTCTAAGACGATCTAGCAATGTCCGTCAGTTTGTCCGTCTGTCCGTCCGTCTGTTGTAATCACGCTTCCGAAGGAATTTAGATAGGGTGCTGAAATTTTGCATAGGGTTGTCTTTTGTCTGCAGGCAGGTCAAGTTCGAAGATGGGATATATCGGTCCACGTTTAGGCATAGCTCCCATATAAGGGTACTCCCAAATTTTCGGAATTTTGGGGTTCTTGAGCGCGTTTTTCAACCGAATTCGCTGAAATTTGGTACATTGGGTTCTTATTGCGTACTAAATGTCGCCACAAAAAAGTATAATATAGGTCCACTTTTTTGGGTAGCCCCCATATAACGGTACCTCCTAATTTTCAGTAGTTTGGGGGTTTTGGTCGTATTTTTCCACCAAATTGGCTGTAATTTAATACTTTGAGTTCTAAATAGGTTCCAATTACTCCACAAACAATTATGAATATAGGTCCATTTTTTCTGGTAACCCCCCATATAAGGGTACCCCCAATTTTCGGTATTTTAGGGTTTTTTTCAACCGAATTCGCTGAAAATTGGTATATTGGGTTCTTATTGGGTACCAAATATCTCCACTAAAATTATAAATATAAGTCCATTTTTTCTGGTAGCCCCCAATTTCGGTATTTTGGGGTTCTTGAGCGCGTTTTTCAACCGAATTCGCTGAAATTTGGAATATTGGGTTATTATTGGGTACCAAATATCTCCACTAAAAATTATAAATATAAGTCAATTTTTTTCCGTTAGCCCCCATATAACCCCATTTTTTTTGGAAACAAATCTCCCTACCAAAAGTTAGTAATAGTCAACCCCTTTTAGGCGTAGTCCCCATATAACCCCATTTTTATACCCTCCCTTTCGGCATTTGGAGGTTCTTGAGCGCGTTTTTCAACCGAAATCACTGAAATTTGGTATTTTGTAGCCGTATATGGAAACAAATCTCCCTACCAAAAATTAGTAATAGTCAACCCCTTTTAGGCGTAGTCCCCATATAACCCCATTTTTATACCCTCCACCATAGTATGGAGGATATATTAATTTTGTCATTCCGCTTGTAACTCATCGAAATATTCATTTCCGACGCTATAAAGTATATATATTCTTGATCAGGGTAAAATTCTAAGACGATCTTGCCATGTCCGTCCGTCTGTTGTAATCACGCTATCTTCTGAAGGAATGGAGATAGGGTGCTGAAATTTTGCATGGGGTTGTCTTTTGTCTGCAGGCAGGTCAAGTTCGAAGATGGGATATATTGGTTCACATTTAGGGTTCTTGAGCGGTATTTGTGGGTTCTTGAGCGCGTGTTTTAGCCGAATTCGCTGAAATTTGGTACATTGGGTTTGTTTAGCTCAGAAGGGCTCCGCCGGAGGGAGTCAGAACGCCGAATGCGTCGAGCAGTGGACAGTAGGGGGAGGGTGTACGTATAGAGAGCCGTAAAAGTAAAGAAGAATAAAAACACAAGAGTTTTCTTAATATAGTAATTCAATGTTTATTTGGTTGGTTGGTTGGTTGAGTAGTGGTAAACAATATTACCTTTGGCAACAATATGCCTGTGCGCAACGATATGCGTGCTGTCTGTGCGAATGACAGTATGGTACTCCTTGATGCTTGAAGGAGGCGGCAAAAACAAGTGACAATAGTTATTCGTTAAAACGTCAAAAGCGCTAACTCAAGGTTGCAATAAACCGTAGCGCATACATTTTAACGAATAACTGCAGACCACAACAGGGGTCAATAAAAAGTATTATGTTTATACAAATCTAAATTAAACATTCCGGCACCATTGAAACATCAAGGTATGTTTCTAAACAATACAAGTAAATAAGTAATAGGTACGACAGGAGTATAGTGCAGTGTGAGCAATTCGAGCAAAATGTAGGGAGTGGAATCGCAGATGAATCTGCAGTAACAGATTCGGGATCCAACTCCGCTTCAACGATAATTTGTAATGTGAGGCCGCAAATGTATCTGTAGTAACAGATTCGGACTTTACGTAAGCAATAATAACGAAATAGTTTGTAATAAGCCACCGATGAACCTGCAGTTACAGATTCGGGCTGCAATCGAGTGTTTATTAATGCACGACATATAATAGTATGAAGCCGCAAATGAACCTGCAGTTACAGATTCAAGCTTCAATCGAGCTATTATTTTCCCGAAACGATATTCGAGGGCTGGGCCATAGGTCGTTTTACAACATTTTTTTTTTTTAAATTTCATTGTCGTTTTATGAACGCCATCTGATAAATTTGCTTTTATATATTTAATAAAGTTAAAGTTTTTCCTTGACATTTTGTGCCACGATTTCGAAAGACTAATATCCAATTTTCGATTTTGACTTCCAACTGATGTACTAGATGGGCGAAAAACAGGGGCTGTAGCTGACAACAACGATTTTGATGAGCTTGAGGGAGCCGCTGGAGTCTCAACCTGAATCGAATTATTCGGTTTTAAAGACTCCCGATGCAATAACGTATGATGACGTTGACCACATTTCGAACAATTAGTCTTACTAGTACAAGTTACTAGTTTGTGTCCCGTTACTAAACAATTAATGCAACGATCTTGTTGCTTAACCAATGCAAACCTATTTGCAGGGGATAATTCAATAAATTTTCGACACACATGAAGGTGGTGGGGTTTCTCATGACATAGAGAACACGATTTGTTAATTGAAGGAGAGGACAATATTTTTGAATTGTGCCTTCTAACTGTAATCTGCGATTTCGATTTATTGAAAGGAATGGATGTGCTTCTGAAACTTTCCAAACACACGAGCGTGTTTATCCTTTGTGAAAGAAAGATGTCTAAATCTTTCCACGAGGAAAGAACAGATTTGTTTTTCACGCTGTCTTCCCATAAATTTAGAGTAACTTTCGGCAAACGTTGTTGACATATGAAAACGAGAATCGGATCCAATTGATCCGTTGGGACATTGTAAGTCAACATTGACGATATGCAGCTATTAATGCTGCGCCGAATCTCTTTTAAACCAGAGATCGTTTCTTTGTGGAGAATTGGAATATTAAACAACGACGACAACTGGCGATTTACAAAAATCCAAATATTGTCGAATTCGTCGTGTAGAGCTTTCCATGCCGGAGCGAAACCATGATTGGTGAGAGGAAATTGCGAAACTATTTCCCGAGCTTCACCACTTGTCTTATGCCGCAAATAGAACAAACGTTCAACATCAGACAATCTAATATTTTTTATGAAGATGGAGCTAAACAAATCCCGAAAGGAAGGCCAAGCAGAAAAATCCCCGTCGAAAACATCAATATCTATTGGGGGCAATTGCATATTGTGAACGATATCACCGGGTGAAAAACTATTAAAGGCAACATTTTCCTGCGAGTCAGGAACCAAAACTGATTGAGCCGATTGCTCATGTGATTTATCCACAGTTATGCCATTAAATTTTTTTAAAGAAGGAATTTTTGAAAATTTTCTATTTAATGTTGCCATTGTATTCGAGTACATTTTAAATGAATCATTGTATTTACTCTCTGCCAAATGCAGACAGTCTTTCGTAACATTTTCCGATTTTTTAAAATGTTGCAACGACTTCTGGACCGACTGCCATAATTTTTCCAACTTGCTCTTCCTTTCCTCTATCCAAATAATATTTAAATCTTCTGATTTTGTGGCACCGATTTGTGCACCATATTCGACAAGTGCGTCAGAAGCACTTATAGGTCCACTTTTTTGGGTAGCCCCCATATAACGGTACCTCCTAATTTTCAGTAGTTTGGGGGTTTTGGTCGTATTTTTCCACCAAATTGGCTGTAATTTAATACTTTGAGTTCTAAATAGGTTCCAATTACTCCACAAACAATTATGAATATAGGTCCATTTTTTCTGGTAACCCCCCATATAAGGGTACCCCCAATTTTCGGTATTTTAGGGTTTTTTTCAACCGAATTCGCTGAAAATTGGTATATTGGGTTCTTATTGGGTACCAAATATCTCCACTAAAATTATAAATATAAGTCCATTTTTTCTGGTAGCCCCCAATTTCGGTATTTTGGGGTTCTTGAGCGCGTTTTTCAACCGAATTCGCTGAAATTTGGAATATTGGGTTATTATTGGGTACCAAATATCTCCACTAAAAATTATAAATATAAGTCAATTTTTTTCCGTTAGCCCCCATATAAAGGTACCCCCAAATTTCGGCATTTGGAGGTTCTTGAGCGCGTTTTTCAACCGAAATCACTGAAATTTGGTATTTTGTAGCCGTATATGGAAACAAATCTCCCTACCAAAAATTAGTAATAGTCAACCCCTTTTAGGCGTAGTCCCCATATAACCCCATTTTTATACCCTCCACCATAGTATGGAGGATATATTAATTTTGTCATTCCGCTTGTAACTCATCGAAATATTCATTTCCGACGCTATAAAGTATATATATTCTTGATCAGGGTAAAATTCTAAGACGATCTTGCCATGTCCGTCCGTCTGTTGTAATCACGCTATCTTCTGAAGGAATGGAGATAGGGTGCTGAAATTTTGCATGGGGTTGTCTTTTGTCTGCAGGCAGGTCAAGTTCGAAGATGGGATATATTGGTTCACATTTAGGGTTCTTGAGCGGTATTTGTGGGTTCTTGAGCGCGTGTTTTAGCCGAATTCGCTGAAATTTGGTACATTGGGTTTGTTTAGCTCAGAAGGGCTCCGCCGGAGGGAGTCAGAACGCCGAATGCGTCGAGCAGTGGACAGTAGGGGGAGGGTGTACGTATAGAGAGCCGTAAAAGTAAAGAAGAATAAAAACACAAGAGTTTTCTTAATATAGTAATTCAATGTTTATTTGGTTGGTTGGTTGGTTGAGTAGTGGTAAACAATATTACCTTTGGCAACAATATGCCTGTGCGCAACGATATGCGTGCTGTCTGTGCGAATGACAGTATGGTACTCCTTGATGCTTGAAGGAGGCGGCAAAAACAAGTGACAATAGTTATTCGTTAAAACGTCAAAAGCGCTAACTCAAGGTTGCAATAAACCGTAGCGCATACATTTTAACGAATAACTGCAGACCACAACAGGGGTCAATAAAAAGTATTATGTTTATACAAATCTAAATTAAACATTCCGGCACCATTGAAACATCAAGGTATGTTTCTAAACAATACAAGTAAATAAGTAATAGGTACGACAGGAGTATAGTGCAGTGTGAGCAATTCGAGCAAAATGTAGGGAGTGGAATCGCAGATGAATCTGCAGTAACAGATTCGGGATCCAACTCCGCTTCAACGATAATTTGTAATGTGAGGCCGCAAATGTATCTGTAGTAACAGATTCGGACTTTACGTAAGCAATAATAACGAAATAGTTTGTAATAAGCCACCGATGAACCTGCAGTTACAGATTCGGGCTGCAATCGAGTGTTTATTAATGCACGACATATAATAGTATGAAGCCGCAAATGAACCTGCAGTTACAGATTCAAGCTTCAATCGAGCTATTATTTTCCCGAAACGATATTCGAGGGCTGGGCCATAGGTCGTTTTACAACATTTTTTTTTTTTAAATTTCATTGTCGTTTTATGAACGCCATCTGATAAATTTGCTTTTATATATTTAATAAAGTTAAAGTTTTTCCTTGACATTTTGTGCCACGATTTCGAAAGACTAATATCCAATTTTCGATTTTGACTTCCAACTGATGTACTAGATGGGCGAAAAACAGGGGCTGTAGCTGACAACAACGATTTTGATGAGCTTGAGGGAGCCGCTGGAGTCTCAACCTGAATCGAATTATTCGGTTTTAAAGACTCCCGATGCAATAACGTATGATGACGTTGACCACATTTCGAACAATTAGTCTTACTAGTACAAGTTACTAGTTTGTGTCCCGTTACTAAACAATTAATGCAACGATCTTGTTGCTTAACCAATGCAAACCTATTTGCAGGGGATAATTCAATAAATTTTCGACACACATGAAGGTGGTGGGGTTTCTCATGACATAGAGAACACGATTTGTTAATTGAAGGAGAGGACAATATTTTTGAATTGTGCCTTCTAACTGTAATCTGCGATTTCGATTTATTGAAAGGAATGGATGTGCTTCTGAAACTTTCCAAACACACGAGCGTGTTTATCCTTTGTGAAAGAAAGATGTCTAAATCTTTCCACGAGGAAAGAACAGATTTGTTTTTCACGCTGTCTTCCCATAAATTTAGAGTAACTTTCGGCAAACGTTGTTGACATATGAAAACGAGAATCGGATCCAATTGATCCGTTGGGACATTGTAAGTCAACATTGACGATATGCAGCTATTAATGCTGCGCCGAATCTCTTTTAAACCAGAGATCGTTTCTTTGTGGAGAATTGGAATATTAAACAACGACGACAACTGGCGATTTACAAAAATCCAAATATTGTCGAATTCGTCGTGTAGAGCTTTCCATGCCAACCATGATTGGTGAGAGGAAATTGCGAAACTATTTCCCGAGCTTCACCACTTGTCTTATGCCGCAAATAGAACAAACGTTCAACATCAGACAATCTAATATTTTTTATGAAGATGGAGCTAAACAAATCCCGAAAGGAAGGCCAAGCAGAAAAATCCCCGTCGAAAACATCAATATCTATTGGGGGCAATTGCATATTGTGAACGATATCACCGGGTGAAAAACTATTAAAGGCAACATTTTCCTGCGAGTCAGGAACCAAAACTGATTGAGCCGATTGCTCATGTGATTTATCCACAGTTATGCCATTAAATTTTTTTAAAGAAGGAATTTTTGAAAATTTTCTATTTAATGTTGCCATTGTATTCGAGTACATTTTAAATGAATCATTGTATTTACTCTCTGCCAAATGCAGACAGTCTTTCGTAACATTTTCCGATTTTTTAAAATGTTGCAACGACTTCTGGACCGACTGCCATAATTTTTCCAACTTGCTCTTCCTTTCCTCTATCCAAATAATATTTAAATCTTCTGATTTTGTGGCACCGATTTGTGCACCATATTCGACAAGTGCGTCAGAAGCACTTATGAGGTTTAATAGAGGAGCGAAGGCCATGTTCAAAAGAAAAAATACCAAACAATTTTTAAAAATTCAAAAATAATTAAAATAACGAAACTATTTTAATTTATTTGTTATGCCGATAAGACGGGCTGTGGGGTGTACCAATTTTAAAATTAAAAAAAACAACAAAAACAATAAAATACACGATAGTATTTTCTTCAAGTATTTATTTTGCCACACACCTATTACGAACAATCTGGCTAACCAATAGTACCGACTGAGGTAGTGTAGCTACTTAACCTAAACGGACACGATAGAAAAAGGAATAAATAAAAAGTATTCCTCACAAGTGATTAACCAACGTAAGAAGGTACTCGACCTATGCGGACATAACAGAAAGAAGAATAACAAAAATATTCTTCCTTCGTTTGTTATGCTAATTCACTGATCTAACAAAGCACAAACAACAAGTGCTGATCAGAGAAAAACAACAAAGCTAGTAGTGATGTAGGTGGACGGTCAAACAATGTTGTCGTTGCTGTTGTTTACGATAAAGCAAACAGACTAGAAATTTGACTGTTTTTGAATTGTGCCTTCTAACTGTAATCTGCGATTTCGATTTATTGAAAGGAATGGATGTGCTTCTGAAACTTTCCAAACACACGAGCGTGTTTATCCTTTGTGAAAGAAAGATGTCTAAATCTTTCCACGAGGAAAGAACAGATTTGTTTTTCACGCTGTCTTCCCATAAATTTAGAGTAACTTTCGGCAAACGTTGTTGACATATGAAAACGAGAATCGGATCCAATTGATCCGTTGGGACATTGTAAGTCAACATTGACGATATGCAGCTATTAATGCCGCGCCGAATCTCTTTTAAACCAGAGATCGTTTCTTTGTGGAGAATTGGAATATTAAACAACGACGACAACTGGCGATTTACAAAAATCCAAATATTGTCGAATTCGTCGTGTAGAGCTTTCCATGCCGGAGCGAAACCATGATTGGTGAGAGGAAATTGCGAAACTATTTCCCGAGCTTCACCACTTGTCTTATGCCGCAAATAGAACAAACGTTCAACATCAGACAATCTAATATTTTTTATGAAGATGGAGCTGAACAAATCCCGAAAGGAAGGCCAAGCAGAAAAATCCCCGTCGAAAACATCAATATCTATTGGGGGCAATTGCATATTGTGAACGATATCACCGGGTGAAAAACTATTAAAGACAACATATTCCTGCGAGTCAGGAACCAAAACTGATTGAGCCGATTGCTCATGTGATTTATCCACAGTTATGCCATTAAATTTTTTTAAAGAAGGAATTTTTGAAAATTTTCTATTTAATGTTGCCATTGTATTCGAGTACATTTTAAATGAATCATTGTATTTACTCTCTGCCAAATGCAGACAGTCTTTCGTAACATTTTCCGATTTTTTAAAATGTTGCAACGACTTCTGGACCGACTGCCATAATTTTTCCAACTTGCTCTTCCTTTCCTCTATCCAAATAATATTTAAATCTTCTGATTTTGTGGCACCGATTTGTGCACCATATTCGACAAGTGCGTCAGAAGCACTTATGAGGTTTAATAGAGGAGCGAAGGCCATGTTCAAAAGAAAAAATACCAAACAATTTTCAAAAATTCAAAAATAATTAAAATAACGAAACTATTTTAATTTATTTGTTATGCCGATAAGACGGGCTGTGGGGTGTACCAATTTTAAAATTAAAAAAAAACAACAAAAACAATAAAATACACGATAGTATTTTCTTCAAGTATTTATTTTGCCACACACCTATTACGAACAATCTGGCTAACCAATAGTACCGACTGAGGTAGTGTAGCTACTTAACCTAAACGGACACGATAGAAAAAGGAATAAATAAAAAGTATTCCTCACAAGTGATTAACCAACGTAAGAAGGTACTCGACCTATGCGGACATAACAGAAAGAAGAATAACAAAAATATTCTTCCTTCGTTTGTTATGCTAATTCACTGATCTAACAAAGCACAAACAACAAGTGCTGATCAGAGAAAAACAACAAAGCTAGTAGTGATGTAGGTGGACGGTCAAACAATGTTGTCGTTGCTGTTGTTTACGATAAAGCAAACAGACAAGAAATTTGACTGTTGTTACAACGAAGAAATGATAATAAATGTAACAACAACAATAAGCAATTGAATAGGTGACAAACAAACGAAAAATTTTTGCAGTTTTTGCTTTAGACAGTAAAGCAGAATGAAAAAAGTATTTCTTCGACAACTTTGAAGGAAGTACCGACGAAACGAAAGGTTCAATAAGTTTTGTTGTTTTAGAAAAATAACCAAACAACCAAATAAAAGCAACAATTTCTGCGATTATGGATTTTTTTGATTTTTGTTTTGATTCTGATGCTGCCGAATGCAAGCATCCAAATTAGAAGCCACGATTGGCGGGAAAACGACAAGAGTGGGTTTTGTGACGTTGCAAACTGACCTTTGAACGAAACCGAGTGTTTTGCTATGCTCGCGACAATTTACTTTCGCGGGCTCACAAATACGGCACTATACGTACCGTGCAATTAAATTAATGGACTGTATTTAATAGGATGCCAATTTCCAGTAGTGATCGATGACCCAATCTGGCTCGAATTGACCAAATGTTAAGCTCAGAAGGGCTCCGCCGGAGGGAGTCAGAACGCCGAATGCGTCCAGCAGTGGACAGTAGGGGGATGGTGTACGTATAGAGAGCCGTAAAAGTAAAGAAGAATAAAAACACAAGAGTTTTCTTAATATAGTAATTCAATGTTTATTTGGTTGGTTGGTTGAGTAGTGGTAAACAATATTACCTTTGGCAACGATATGCCTGTGCGCAACGATATGCGTGCTGTCTGTCCGAATGACAGTATGGTACTCCTTGATGCTTGAAGGAGGCGGCAAAAACAAGTGACAATAGTTATTCGTTAAAACGTCAAAAGCGCTAACTCAAGGTTGCAATAAACCGTAGCGCATACATTTTAACGAATAATTGAAGACCACAACAGGGGTCAATAAAAAGTATTATGTTTATACAAATCTAAATTAAACAGGGTTCTTATTGGGTACTAAATGTCCCTACAAAAACATTATAAATATAGGTCCACTATTTCTTATTTTCAGTATTTTGGGTGTCTTAATCGAATTTTCCACCGAGTTGGCTGTAATTTAGTATTTTGAGTTCTTAATAGATCCCAAATTTCTCCACAAAAAATATGAACATAGGTCCATTTTTTCGGGTAGCCCCCATATAAGGGTACGCCCAATTTTCGGTATTTTGGGGTTCTTGAGCGCATTTTTCAACCGAATTCGCTGCAATTTGGTATTTTGTAGTCGTATATGGTAACAAATTTCTCCACCAACAATTATTAATATTCGCCCCCTTTTTGGGCTTTTTGGGCCCATATAACCCCATTATTTATATTAAAATCGTCTAAATTTTCTGAAACGGATTTTGTCGGAAGAAGCATGGTGTTAAAAAACAAATATATTTCGATAAGGCACATTTTCACCGTGTTAAAGTGTATACACTCTCATCTCAATTACCTCAGCCATATGGCTAAGGCTGAGGGTAATTTATCCATTTTAAAATTTGTATTATGGTTTATATTCCCTATATTTTCATTTCAAGTACCTGTCAGTATATCTATGGTGGAGGGTATCCAAAGTGCGGCCCGACCGAACTTAACGCGTTTTCACTTGTTCTATATTTGCACCAATACGCGCGAATCACCACTTTCACCATTAACTGCTTGGGAGCTTTCTTTGTCGTTTGCATCCCCCGCTCCCTTGAGTTAATTAATTGATCACCCCCTCCATCACCACGGCGAGGAATGGAGCATGTCCTTAGTCTAAACAACAAAAACAATACGCAAAATTATTGAAGACAAACAACACAACGACATAAAATTGCAGCTTTTACTCTAAGCAGTAAAACAAAAGAGAAAATTAACTCATCAACAACAACAATGTTTGAAGGGAGAATTAACGAAATATTAAGTGTTTTGTTGTTTAAGAAACCAAACAAACAAAGAAGGAGACCATGATATTTTTGATGTTTGTTTTGGTTATGATGCTGCCAAATGCAAGCATCCAAATTAGAAGCCAACTGGAAACAAAGAAAGGGGTGATGCAATGTTGCAAAACGACAAACCGAGTGTTTTGTTATTGTCGCGGTAATTTACATTCGCGGGCTCACACACATCACTATACGTACCTTGTAATTTATATGAATGGACTGTATGATGCCAATTTCTAATATTGCCAATTGCGAATAATGATTAAATCAGGCTCGAATTGAGCAAATGTTCAGCTCAGAGGGGCTCCGCCGATGGGAGTAGATACGCCGAATGCGTGGAGCAGTGTAGCATAGGGGGGCGTTGTACGAATAGCCGAGTGCCGTGATAGTAGAAACAAATAAAAAAAACACAAGAGTTTTCGTAGTAATAATTCAATGTTTGGTGCCTGTGCGCAACGATATGCGTAGTTGTCTGTCCGAATGACAGGTTGATATTCCACGATGCTTAAAGGAGGCGGCAAAACAAGTGACAGGCAATTACTCGTTAAAATGTAAACGTCGCCAAACCAAGGTTGAAATAAACCGTAGCGCATAAATTTTAACGAATGATTAAGGACCAAATCAGTGGTCAATAAAAAAGAGTAATTCTGTACAAATCTAAATGAAACACTACGACTTTCGACATTATTACCATAGTTGCAAAAAAACCCAATCCAAACTTTGACTTCATATATCCACTCAATAAATTACTCAGCTCTTTATGTTGCTTCGTTTTACTCATGAAGTCTATATTCATATCTCCAACCATGACAATAAATCCTATGCTGAAGTCTCGTATTACATTTTCAACTTTCTTTACAAATATATCCACATTTCATTCGGAGATCGATAAATCAATGTGGTTATTAATCTTGAATTATGAAAAATAACATCAGGCAATTCAATCGTAATGATATCCACATGGTCTTCACTTTGATTTAATAGCGCATGGTATATTAGAGATTAAATAATAAATATCGAGGTTCCACCGTAACCATCAAATCTTTCACAATTGATAACATTGTAACCTTCGATGTGGTACATGTTCCAAAATTTCCTCTTAAACCAAGTCTCCTGAATGGCTATAATATCAGACAATTTTTCAAGCTTTGAAATTTAATTTTTTAAATCGGTTAAACTTTTCAAAAGATTGTATCATCTGACGTTTTTTATTCTACTTTATTGATAATATAAGAATTATATGAATTTTTATTTTTAAAATATTTTGAATTTTGAATAATATTAGAAAAAAATAAATAAATTTAGAAGTACCTAATTAGGTGAAACAAAACCATCTTCGTCGTCTTCATCATCCGCAGTATCTTCATCATCATCATCGCTAAGATCAACTTTAATTATTTGCCGCCACTGTTTGTCTTAACATTTATCATCGTTCATTGTTCTCAATCGGATTTGCTTGGACTTCTCTTCATTCTTTACAAATACTTTTTCTCTACTCATGTATACAAACTTGTAGCCAACCACTCCTAGGGATTTTGCATGTGTAAAAACTTCCAGTGTATATTAAGACACAAAATCGTTTATATATACGCACTTCGATTCTGTATTCTCATTAAGCTTCTTCTTCTCTTCTCGTTATTGGCAATGGAATGTCTATGTGAGCATTGAGTTTAATTTTTAACACATTTTGTCAATTTCAATATCTTGGAAGACTTCACTGCAGAACATCATTGCATCCGAAGATAAAGATGGAGTTGTGAAATAGTGACACGGATCCAGTTTGTGTATATTTCAAATATATCAGTGAGTATTAAGATGTCTGCTTTTAAATACAGTTCCATGTACTGTTGGATGGTTTTACAACCAAACGTGTCCAAAATTGTTGTACATTTCTGTAATCTTCATCTGAACACTCACTATCAGTACGTTTATTGTAAAATGATGCTCTTGGTGGTAATTGTTGTTCTGACAACTTTCCAAATGATGTGATGTATTCATAAGGAAAAATTCATTTTATGGTCATCAGTTTAAAATCATCATGATTGGGGTATTGGCAACGGACAGCCTTAAAAAGTTCTTGTTAGAGATTCTTTGCTAGGCTGTCCAAGCTCGCTGGCATAAACCTAAAACTGTCTAAAACTCGTAATTCAAGAGCTCTCCGACTATTCTTATTTTGAAATCCGTTAGTAGTATCTGTTTTTTGTAAATTTTCCAAATGATGTGCTGTAATCATAAGGAAAAATTCATTTTATGGTCATCAGTTTAAAATCATCATGATTGCGGTATTGACAACGGACAGCCTTAAAAAGCTCTTGTTAGAGATTCTTTGCTAGGCCGTCCAAGCTCGCTGGCATAAACCTAAAACTGTCTAAAACTCAAGAGCTCTCCGACTATTCTTATTTTGATTACCGTTAGTAGTATCTGTTTTTTGTAAATTTTGTTGAGAATCTGAATCATCCTTCATGGGGATTTTGTGAGACATTGATATATATTGTTCTTTATTTTGGGTAATTACATGGAAAATGGGAGTCATAAGATGAATTTAAGAACTCGGTATTGTAAGATGCACCTATTATGTGCGGCTCCTCTATATATTTCCGTCAAGTGACAGTGATCTCTGACTTTATCATTAGAAAGAGGAGCCTCACATATGTGACATTCCACACATTCATTAAATTGCTTTTGTTCTAAGGGTGTCAAAGAAATCACTTGTTTGTTATTATCAAATAATTGTTGTAAATAGATTTACAATCTATAATTCAATTTTCTAAGAAATTATTTGTTGCCTGAGGTCCCGAAAATAATTTGAATTTATTTAATTTACTATCGAAACTACATTGAATAAATTACTTTGCACTTTTTTCGATAAATCTGCGTTCGCTTATCCGAATTCGACTGTATAGGCACACGGTATGTGATCTTTTACCTTTTTGGTATTTCCGCCAACAACGTCTTCCAGTATGCATTCTGCGCCTGCATAAATGACGAAAGCTATACGCTCCTTCTTTTCGTAGTTCTTAAACATCAATAACGCTTCGTCTTTCTCCGGAAGTGTACAAACAATACCTCCACAACCTGACCATTATATTTGTCTTCATCTGGGAAATGTTGAAGGCAACTATTGCAAATGTGAACATGGCCATTGTGGCGTGTCAATTGTGATCTTAAAATTCTTAAAGTAAAACAAACGATTACAAATTATTAACACGTTGACGAACAGTAGAAAAAAGTGAAATTTGAAAACATGACACTAGGCTTCTACGTGTACGCTGGTAAATGCACATTTGTGCTGCTACAGCTGTCATGTCAAATAGTGAACTTGAACTTGACGGCTATATACGCAACTGTCCGTCAATGTGTTAATGTGCGTTGTATTAATATTCATATATATTCACCTTGACATATCTTCAATCCATATGTAATGATATTTCTTGTCATCATACAGCAATATTAAATTTACATGAACATCTTTTTCGTTCTTTGTCAGGTAATAAGGCCCAACAACTTCGTTACTTTCAAAGCCGAAAATATTTATGCTGATATGTGCAATAATTTTCTCCAAATGTTTTGGTTATGATACTGCCAAATGCAAGCATCCAAATTAGAAGCCAACGGGAAACAAAGAAAGGGGTGATGCAATGTTGCAAAACGACAAACCGAGTATTTTGTTATTGTCGCGGTAATTTACATTCGCGGGCTCACACTCATCACTATACGTACCTTGTAATTTATATGAATGGACTGTATGATGCCAATTTCTAATATTGCCAATTGCTCAGAGGGCCTCCGCCGATGGGAGTAGATACGCCGAATGCGTGGAGCAGTGTAGCATAGGGGAGCGTTGTACGAATAGCCGTGTGCCGTGATAGTAGAAACAAATAAAAGAAAAACACAAGAGTTTTCGTAGTAATAATTCAATGTTTGGTTGGTTAGTGGTAAGCTGTATTACCTTTGGCAACAATATGCCTGTGCGCAACGATATGCGTAGTTGTCTGTCCGAGTGACAGGTTGATATTCCTCGATGCTTAACGGAGGCGGCAAAACAAGTGACAGGTAATTACTCGTTAAAATGTTAACGTCGCCAAACCAAGGTTGAAATAAACCGTATCGCATACATTTTAACGAATGATTAAGGACCAAATCAGTGGTCAATAAAAAAGAGTAATTCAGTTCAATTCTAAATGAAACACTACAACTTTCGACATTATTACCATAGTTGCAAAAAACCCAATCCACACATTGACTTCATATATTACTGATGAAGTCTATATTCATATCTCCAACCATGACAATAAATCCTATGCTGAAGTCTTGCATTACTTTTTCAACTTTCTTTACAAATATATCCACATTTAATTTCGGAGATCGATAAATCAATGTGGTTATTAATCTTGAATTATGAAAAAAAACATCAGGCAATTCAATCGTAATGATATCCACATGGTCTTCACTTTGATTTAATAGCGCATGGTATATTAGAGATTAAATAATAAATATCGAGGTTCCACCGTAACCATCAGATCTTTCACAATTGATAACATTGTAACCTTCTATGTAGTACATGTTCAAAAATTCCCTCTTAAACCGAGTCTCCTGAATGGCTATAATATCAGACAATTTTTCAAGCTTTGAAATTTCATTTTTTAAATCGGTTAAACTTTTCAAAAGATTGTATCATCTGACGTTTTTTATTCTACTTTATTGATAATATAAGAATTTTATGAATTTTTATTTTTAAAATATTTTGAATTTTGAATAATATTAGAAAAAAATAAATAAATTTAGAAGTACCTAATTAGGTGAAACAAAACCATCTTCGTCGTCTTCATCATCCGCAGTATTTTCATCATCATCATCGCTAAGATCAACTTCAATTGTTTGCCGCCACTGTTTGTCTTAACATATTATCATCGTTCATTGTTCTCAATCGGATTTGCTTGGACTTCTCTTCATTCTTTACAAGTACCTCCAATCCATCAAGCACATTTTTGAATTGTTCTCCTTCCGGATTGATTTCGAGCAAATCCGTCGATTCGGTTTCTGTGCAATCCTCCACCTCTCTCGTTGGTCCTGAAATGCAATCTTCCACCACCTCCAATAGCTACACTCGTCCACCTGTCGATAATCATAGTCTCATTGTACCACCTATCGACATAGATATTTTTGCTTGGGAATTTCATTTCTTGGCCCACCTTCCGGGATCTCTTCTACACTCTATTTGTTAAAAATTCTAGTCTTTCGGACATTGAAGGTTCGTGAAATAGTTTCCAGATTTCCACTCACCAATTCTAGTTTCCCTATGGCGTTGAAATCTTTGTCCGACACGTATGACAATAAACGTATCATAGTAAATTGTCACCTCAAATCTCTGTTTGAAATCCCGTCCGTCGAGATTGAAACTATTTCTAGTATGAAAATTATCCAACGTGGGATAAATAGTTGCCTCGCTGCAATATCAGTCTATGACGTCACCACCAAAAATAACTTTGACTCTGTGGGAACAAAGTACCAAAACTAAAGCGTTTTGTCTTCATGGAAAGAATTGGATGCTTTCCTTACTGAGAGTATACAAACATTGTATCCAAAAATAATTTGTCGTCGCCGTCAAAAAGGTCTTCTAAAAACTGCTCTAAGAAGTCACCTAGTAATATCGCTACACCTAAATCACCCAATAAATTATTGTCGGCACGTCATTCAAAATGTGCCACTCATTCTCCACCTGTGAAAACATCATTCAAAAAGTTTTGCCCCATTTGTTCTAAACAGAGTCATCATCTTCGTCTTTCTCCTCAGTTCGCAAAACCTTCGTTCGAGGACAAATTTTTGATAGTACAGAAAAATAATTGTTGTTTAAATTGTCTTTCCCTTAGTCATGCAGTTAAAAACTGCACAAACTAATTTAGTTGCAATGTGTGCGAACAGAAGCACCACAGTCTTCTTCACCGGCCATGGACAAATCTAGTCGTTTCTTCTAATCCTCCTCCGGCTTTTACCAAGGTCAAAAGTCGAGGACAGAATTTATTGCTCCGTTCTTCGAACAAATCATCTCCGGCTTTTATTCATGTCAAAAGTCGAGTATCTAAATCGTCGCACCCGTCTTCGGATAAAAATGTTATTCATACAGCGAAACCTTTTACCACATAAGGTAGTAATATGCTCTTGGGAACGGCTGTTATTAATATTGTTCATAATGGTAAAACGCATTTTACTCGTGAAATTATAGATCCATCTTCTCAGGTATCTATTGCTATCAATAAATAAAAAATGCACTTGGCATTTCGGTTAACTCGAAGAAACACTGCAAATCTTCTGCACCAAGAGAAGTTTGTTCTCTTAAGTTGTCATCCCCTAAAAATTCGTCCAGAACTATTGAAACAAAAGCATTAGTTCGGACTAGTGTTAAGGGGAAACTGTTTTCAGCACCACCTATTTCGACGTTGAAATCTAAACTTCCTTTAGATTTAGCTGATACTTTTGCAGCAGCCCAGTAGATCTGCTACTTGGCGCTGATTTGTAGCCCCAAATATTGGAAGCTGAACCCCCAAAATTTGTTTTGAATTCGTTTTTGGCTCAAAAGTCTATTTTCGGGTACTTACTCACCGGTTCGCTTCCCCCCTTACTACCACCTGATATCGCATAAAATTGATGTCGACCATTTGTGTAAATGCTAATATCGTTTGTCGTTATAAATCGCTCATTTACTAAAACTATCGCAAAGCTAGTAACTTTAAATAGCTCACTTGAAATCTGAATTTAGGTTCATTGAAATCTTAACTAACCCATATTCCATTTTATTTGCTACATAGTCGGTGGTAGCAAGGGGGCCGGAATGTTTAAGTTGGCCTACAACCTCCTGAGCCTAGCTTGCTTGTTCCCCCTGAGGACACCGCAGCACGTATATACCAAAGGGCAACGGTTGTTGTAGGTTTGCTCCCCTAGCTCGACACTCTCTCACTGGAATATATGTATGTAGTTGTAGCTGTACAAATACAAAGATCATTAAGATTCCAACGGTCGTCTGCGATCACTAAGATCCTCTGCGATCCACGTGAACCTCTGCGTTCACTTGCTAACTAACCGTCTAAACGAGCTAACGTCTACGCGTTAGAACTAACAGGCATCAGACGCCACCACACCAATTATACAATCCCACGGCGGCGGGTTCTACGATACCGGATTGACCCGATTTATTTCGGCCAGCGGCTGCCAACCCAGTTATATATGTTTGTATTGTTTTTCTGTTTTGGGAGCAACATATCCCGGAATGCTTGCTCCGGATTCTTTTGGTCCGTGCCGGGATCGAACAAAACCCCGGACCGTGGTTCTGTTCGGTTTGCCAGAACATCATTCACCACAGGTCAGTGTCGGTGAGATGTAATGGGTGCAGGGAGTGGGTGCACTTCAGGAATTGTTCCGGGTTGGCCCGGTTACGAGATTACAGCGATAGGGATTACGTTGCTTCGTGCTGCGACAGCGCAATCCCCAGTGAGTCTTCGTCTACGTCGTCGTCTTCTTCGTCGGAGTACGGAACTCCACCGCAGTCTCCTGAACAGCAACCAAGTATGCAGCACTTAACACCGCACGTTGCTGTTCCCACCCCTGATAGTGCATCGTTTCTGCAATTTAATTGCAACGGTCTCCGAGGAAAAATAGATGAGATAGTGGATTTCATGAATCGGAAGAATATTTTGGTCGCGGCGGTGCAGGAAACCAAGCTCAATGAAAATTGTAGCCTACAGCGTTGTGATGGTTACAACGTTCTGAGGAAGGATCGGACCAGAAGTGGAGGTGGAGGCCTAGCATTCCTTATGCACCACTCTGTTCAATACAGGCCTATCTCGCTTGAGCTTGACTCTAGTGACCCATACATGGAATGTATGGGGGTAGCAGTTAAATGTGGTACTGCCGAGGTAGAGTTGCTTAACGTGTATATACCGCCGATTAACAGCTGTGAACCGCGTTATTTGCCCAACATTAGTTTTCTATTGGAGGGCAATAACCGCCTGGTGCTAGGGGGCTTCAATGCCCACCATGAGTTGTGGCATTCCGACCTAGGTAATGACCAGAGGGGATCAGTGCTGGCAGAGCAAATTGATAGCTCCACGTTTTGCACGGTAAATGAGGATGCCCCCACCAGAATAAGGGGAGAGTGTCACAGTTCGCCAGATATAACCATTGTGTCACCGGGTCTGATAAATGACGTCAGCTGGCAGCCCGTCATTTCTCTTGGATCAGACCATCTCCCCATAATCGTCTCCATCAGCAGACCGCCCGATTTCGTCATCTCTGAACGCCGCACTTTCCTTAACCATAGGAAAGCTAACTGGCAAGGTTTCAGAGAGTTCACCAACCAACGCTTCAGAGAACTTTCCATTCCTTCTGATGTACGGGTAGCAGAAAGGAAATTCCGAGGCATCATCACTGCTGCAGCTGCTAGATTTATACCTCCTGGTCGAATACCCGAGATGAGACCCAATTTCCCAGCAGAAACAGTTGGTCTGGCAAACGAGCGTGATGAGCTCCGTCGATCTAACCCAGCAGATCCCAGGGTCAGGGAACTCACGTTGGAGGTCAGCAGATTAGTCGCGGAGCACAAGCGGAATAGATGGTTGGAGCACCTGAAGAGTTGCAACATTGGTACCGGAGTAAGTAAACTGTGGGCAACGGTTAAGTCGCTCACGAACCCTGGTAAAAAGGATGATAGGACCTCAGTCACATTTAACGACGAAACTGTGACTGATCCGAAGAGATGCGCAAGTCATTTTAACCGACAGTTTGTCGAGCATCCCGAGAGCGACAGGGCGAAGAGTACTTCGTCGTATAAGATCTCTTCCAGCCGAGGAGGTACCACCACAGTTTACGATGGGTGATGTTGCATATGTCATCCGTAACGCGAAGTCATCTAAAGCGTTGGGCCCAGATGGAATATCTATGTGTATGCTGAAGCAGCTGGACGAGCCAGGAGTCGAGTACTTGACCAACGTCATCAACTTGTCGTTAGCCACCCACGTCGTCCCCGAAGCCTGGACTATGGGCAGGGTGGTCCCGCTACTGAAGCCGGGCAAGGATGCCAGCAAAGGTGAATCGTACAGGCCGATTTCACTTTTGTCGCCAGTAGCGAAGACCCTTGAGGCTTTACTCCTCCCCAGCATTAGAGAAAGCTATCCAGTTGCGGATCATCAACATGGATTCCGTAAGCAACATAGTACAACAACAGCGTTGCACGCCATTTCCACGCATATAAGTAGAGGACTTAACCAGAACCGGCCGTGCGATAGAACAGTGTTGGTAGCGCTTGACCTATCAAAAGCCTTTGATACTGTCAGCCATGCCACGCTGTTTGAGGACATTGAGAACACTTCCCTCCGGCCGAGTTTGAAACGTTGGATAATCAACTATATGTGTGGACGCCAGTCGTACGTGGAGTTCCGGAACAAGAAGTCCAAACCCCGTAGAGTTAAACAGGGAGTTCCCCAAGGTGGAGTGATTTCTCCGGAACTGTTTAATCTCTACCTTTCCGGTATTCCACGCCCTCCGGACGGCATAGAAATCGTTACGTATGCAGATGATTGTACGATTATGGCGTCGGGTCCCATTGTTGAAGACATATGTGTGAGGTTGAACGCATATCTCATCGATTTAGCAGCATTCTTCAAAGCGAGGAATATGAAAATATCCGCCTCGAAGTCGTCAGCCACACTTTTCACCACATGGACTGCGGAGATGAAAATGCCGTTGAATGTGCAGGTCGAGGGGCATACAATTCCGACCACCAACTACCCCAAAATACTCGGGGTCACATTTGACAGCATGTTCAAATCGTCCGCGCAAACCACAGCTATCTGCGATAAGCTGAAAAGTAGGAACAAGGTCCTCAAGTCGCTTGCCGGCAGCACTTGGGGCGCAGATAAGGAAACCTTGTTGACCTCTTACAAAGCGATAGGTCGGTCTGTGGCTAGCTATGCGGTTCCAGTGTGGTCTGCGAATTCCAGTGATACGCAATGGAGAAATATTCAGACCTGTCAGAATGCCGCCCTGAGGACAGCGACAGGGTGCCTCCTCATGACACCAGTGGACCATCTTCATGAGGAGACGAAGATCCTTCCCGTACGTCAGCATAGCAATATGCTTTCGTTGCAGTACCTGCTTGGGTGTTTCAGGGACGATCAAATCAACCATTACATGGTGGATAGGACTCCCCCGCCCAGGCGTGTCAGGAAGGATCTGCATGATCTAGAGAGAGAGGTCCAACGATACAAAAGGGAGCCTCTAGATCAAGTTGCCTATCGAGCGGGTCTGAATGGCATTCATACAGATGCAGTAGCCGCAGCGCTGAACGGTTACAAAGTGAATGCCGTCCTCGGAGCTCACCCCCCACCCATAGTAGCTGAAGAACGTCAGCTGCCCAGACAAACCAGAGTAGTTTTGGCTCAATTACGTTCTGGATGGTGCAGTCGGCTCAATTCGTATTGGGCACGGATTGATGACCAGGTGCTAGATGTCTGCCCAGCATGTGGTACAGGCCCTCATACCACACTGCACTTGTTCAATTGCCCAGCCAAACCTACTCACCTTACTCCGGAAGATTTGTGGCTACAGCCAGTGGAGGTAGCTGCATTCCTAAATCTGGAGACAGAACTAGAGGAAACATAACTGGAAACATTCAATACATATAAACTGCTACAACAACAACAACACCAATTATATAAGGTAATTTATTTGTTGTTGAATAGAGAAGAGTCACCAATAAAACCCAATGAATTGAATATAAATAATATCTTGCGTTTTATTTCTTATAATTTGTTTCCCTTTTTTATACCCTCCGCCGTATTATGGAGGGTATATTAATTTTGCCATTCCGTTTGTAACTCATCGAAATATTCATTTCGAACCCTATAAAGTATATCAGGGTAAAATTCTAAGACGATCTAGCAATGTCCGTCAGTTTGTCCGTCTGTCCGTCCGTCTGTTGTAATCACGCTTCCGAAGGAATTTAGATAGGGTGCTGAAATTTTGCATAGGGTTGTCTTTTGTCTGCAGGCAGGTCAAGTTCGACAGATGGGATATATCGGTCCACGTTTAGGCATAGCTCCCATATAAGGGTACTCCCAAATTTTCGGAATTTTGGGGTTCTTGAGCGCGTTTTTCAACCGAATTCGCTGAAATTTGGTACATTGGGTTCTTATTGCGTACTAAATGTCGCCACAAAAAAGTATAATATAGGTCCACTTTTTTGGGTAGCCCCCATATAACGGTACCTCCTAATTTTCAGTAGTTTGGGGGTTTTGGTCGTATTTTTCCACCAAATTGGCTGTAATTTAATACTTTGAGTTCTAAATAGGTTCCAATTACTCCACAAACAATTATGAATATAGGTCCATTTTTTCTGGTAACCCCCCATATAAGGGTACCCCCAATTTTCGGTATTTTAGGGTTTTTTTCAACCGAATTCGCTGAAAATTGGTATATTGGGTTCTTATTGGGTACCAAATATCTCCACTAAAATTATAAATATAAGTCCATTTTTTCTGGTAGCCCCCAATTTCGGTATTTTGGGGTTCTTGAGCGCGTTTTTCAACCGAATTCGCTGAAATTTGGAATATTGGGTTATTATTGGGTACCAAATATCTCCACTAAAAATTATAAATATAAGTCAATTTTTTTCCGTTAGCCCCCATATAACCCCATTTTTTTTGGAAACAAATCTCCCTACCAAAAGTTAGTAATAGTCAACCCCTTTTAGGCGTAGTCCCCATATAACCCCATTTTTATACCCTCCCTTTCGGCATTTGGAGGTTCTTGAGCGCGTTTTTCAACCGAAATCACTGAAATTTGGTATTTTGTAGCCGTATATGGAAACAAATCTCCCTACCAAAAATTAGTAATAGTCAACCCCTTTTAGGCGTAGTCCCCATATAACCCCATTTTTATACCCTCCACCATAGTATGGAGGATATATTAATTTTGTCATTCCGCTTGTAACTCATCGAAATATTCATTTCCGACGCTATAAAGTATATATATTCTTGATCAGGGTAAAATTCTAAGACGATCTTGCCATGTCCGTCCGTCTGTTGTAATCACGCTATCTTCTGAAGGAATGGAGATAGGGTGCTGAAATTTTGCATGGGGTTGTCTTTTGTCTGCAGGCAGGTCAAGTTCGAAGATGGGATATATTGGTTCACATTTAGGGTTCTTGAGCGGTATTTGTGGGTTCTTGAGCGCGTGTTTTAGCCGAATTCGCTGAAATTTGGTACATTGGGTTTGTTTAGCTCAGAAGGGCTCCGCCGGAGGGAGTCAGAACGCCGAATGCGTCGAGCAGTGGACAGTAGGGGGAGGGTGTACGTATAGAGAGCCGTAAAAGTAAAGAAGAATAAAAACACAAGAGTTTTCTTAATATAGTAATTCAATGTTTATTTGGTTGGTTGGTTGGTTGAGTAGTGGTAAACAATATTACCTTTGGCAACAAT